>NW_028185317.1:1926108-1996600 GCF_003343005.1 Rhea americana | reverse complement strand
GGTGCCCCAGGGCGGCGGGGAAGCGGCCGCGACTTGCTCTCCCCGCTCCGTTTTCAGGCCCCGGGGCCCCGGGCACCCACCTCGCCTTGCCACCCCTCATGGCGAGCCAGCTGAGCTGCTTCGCAAGGGGAAAGGGGAGGCGAATTGTCACCGCAAACCACGCCGCGCGAAGCCCGCTGCCAGCAGAGGCGTCCCTGGGCGCCCAGCCTCTGGGAAAGAAAGTCAGATTCGTTTAGTTTTCAGGTGCTTTCATCCTCCCACTGCTCATTTTCTTGGCTTAGGTTCCCTGAGCAGCGTTGAAGCAGAACTCCGAGATGCCTCCTGGGTGAAATACCTTTGGTTTTGTCCTCGCTGGTACTGCAGGAGCGCTAAGATGTGGAAGCGGCTTTTCTCCAGCAGCAGGCCATCCCGGCGCGCCTGGCGGGCCTAATCACTGCAGCAAGCAAATGTGCAGCGTCAGAGGGGCGAAGTATGGGAATTAAGGTGATTTAACTAAAAAGTAGGCAAAAAATCTGACATAACCCCAAGGAACTACAGACCAGTCACTTAAAACTCAGTGTTGTGACTTAGACACAACATAACCCTTCCCCTCACAGAAGACGAGTTCAGTTTCTCTGTAGCCTTCAGATTTTGGAAGATCCTATATGCTCCTCGGGATGTAGTATGTGATGCCACTAACTCAGCTATGGTTTTAAATGGTAGCTTAAAAATACCAGTTGACCCACTGTGAGCTTCTAAATTTTCGTAGTCTTGATCAATTACTTAAATGGCTGGATGGAAGAAAATCCTGTACAGAACAAGGTTACAGTATTTTCCTTTCTTTTTTGGTCATTTACATTCCACTGTGATACTAAATACATTATACTTGTTTTGTACATTCACTTAGTTTGCTTTTGCAACCTCACATGACTAAAATGAAAGATACTTAAATGTTCTGAGAAGCTATGCCAAATGGATAAGCCATAATTATTTATCAAAAAATGCAGATTTAGTACAACAGTGACTCATAACAGGGAGCCTACTTTGACCAAAAAAGGTTACGTAAGTATTTTAGCTGAATTTTATCATAGGCAAAAATATATAATAACCTTAGATAGCTATGTTTATAGTTGAACTTACTCTTGAGTATTGCACAAACTCAAGATTTTAACCTTTTATCTCAGAAGTGTAGAATTCACTGCAATGAAATCTGACCCTTGTTAAACACAAAAGTTACCAAAACAGCACTTATGCTTTAGGACCCATAACGAATGTCAGTGTCTCTTTCCTCTTAAGAACAGTTTTATGAATCCAGTATAAAGCCCTGTTGCAGCAATTCCACAGCATGGTCYAGCAATTAAAAAATCCAGCTCGTGAACTGACTCCGTTTTATGTCATAAATGAAGACCAAGTTATTCATCATTCGTCTATATTCCCAGGTGTCACGGTAGGAACAAACTGGCGATCACAAACCCTCAGAAACTCAAAATGCAAACTGATTCTCAGTGATAACAACTTCATTTCAAATTATATTGCTTCTTGGCTATTGTAGCCCAGCTGGAAGGCCAGAAGCCCTAACAGGCCCCATATTTAAGTGGTGATGAAAGGAAGGGCCTTATTCTGCTGCCTGCATATGCTCAGTTGGTGCTAGAATGAAGCCCACAGCTCTGCCCAACTCTACTGTTGTAGGTAGCTATTCCATGATTAACTGGGCTAATTAATGAGGTAACTTTTTGTTGCATTTTGAAAACAGTGAATTACTTAGTAAGGGCTAAGTTTTGGGGGGGGRGGGTGCTTTTTTTTYCACTACCTATCGCTAGGTAATTGCCAGAACCATGGCCTGGCTTGGTGTGAGCACGCTATTTGATACACAGAGAAGGGCTTATTTCCAAATGGCTGATAAACCTGATTTAATATCAGGCAGGGAGCGCTGGATTTTCTTGGAACTGTGCCTRTACCTCTTTGCGCATTTTAGGGGGAGGCAGATATAAATCTGTGCCATCATGATGTCACCATGCTGCTATGAATGGACATAGGCAGGCAGGCCAGAGAGATGATCACAGGCAGTTTTTACCAACTAGAAAAATCACAGAAGGTGTTAAATGAAGAAGAAGTACATTTATGTGATGAAATCCTAGATCCACTATAGCCAATGGGACTTTTGCCACTGAGTTCAGTAAGGCCAGGATTTTACCCACAGCTCTTTGTTTGTTTCAGAAATTAGGATTTTAAAGGCAACTTCTGAGGCTGGGTCTCCTCTGCTGATGTTATGTACAAGAAATGGTCTCTAAAGCCTGGACTTGTGCTGTCTCTTCCTACTTTGGCCCTAATTCAGGAAAGCACTTAGCACATACAAAAAATACATTTCTAGTCAGCAAAGCTTTTGAGCGAACACCTAGGTTGAAGATTGGCTTATCTCTAATTCATTGGTTAAGAAGTAAAGTATTACTCAATAGGAGTAAAAGTGGGATAATCTAGCTGTAAATCCTTATCATTTATATCATTTATAACCAGAGCTTAGTCATCTTTTGACCAATGACGCACAGCACTGATTTCTTGCTGAATAAAATTTTGGAAGCACAGCCAATTTTTCACAGAAGCCTGGAACTATGCCCTGTATCTGTTTTTATGAATGCACAGCTCCAAGTCTGTAGCGTGCAGCGGATAACTTAATGCAAGGTCATGTTTTGCTAGAATARCAGCACCTAAATCCTAAACTGCAACAACTGGGTCCAGCCCCACTTTTAAATTATATCAGATTTCATAGAGATTTCAATGCACAGAACAAGTTCAGACTGTGACAGTAATAAAAGCAGTTTCAAAATGATGAAGATTACCAAGCTTTAAATCTACAGCTGAGTTGTAAAGGTCAGATCCTGATCTACAYTTCCCTAATTCTCAAGTGTATTTAGATCTGAGATACCATACACATTTAGCTCTCTGCTGTGCAGTATAGTAGAATGGAAGGAAATCATCTTTAATTTTGGAAAATTCCATCACAGGACTGCATTTTCATTCAAAAACTCCAGAATTTCTTGTCATGAATGATGCATTTTCTGTCTCCAGGGAAATAATCTGAGAAAAWATACCCCCATGGCCTTAATTTCAAGCTTATGCTTCTCAGACAACATGTGGGGGAAAAAAACGCCCTTTCCAGGTTAACTAGGCATTCACTTTGCTTTTGCACACAAAAAAATGCCAAATATAATCCGTACAAATTTTACTTTTCAGACTGCCAGAGTGAAAGCACTAGATTGCACACATGACTATCAGGACATTTCAAGCTCCCCCTCTCATTGCAGGCCACCTCGCACTGAGTGCTCTGCCAGATTCAGGAAGGAATTTATGCTGTCCTTTTCCTTTTTTTTTCCAGTAGTTATAGCATGATGGTCAGATCTTATTAAATAAAAGAGAGCTCCTGAAAACCACTTAATGTGCAAATTTTTCTTAAAGGAAATTGAAAGAGAAAAGTTCATTGAGGTTAGAGCTTTTCTAGCTCCTGTTATCTTTTGTGAAGTTTTACTCTTAAATATGAAGAGACTTATTAAGCTATTTAGTGCATTAACCTGGGAGTAGAGAATATTTTCATTCATCCAGAATGCGTCTCTTTGAAGTCAGAATGCAATTCACTTTTTCTGCTGCCACTGATGCTCAGAATGAATWAWAAWAAKAAAAAMAAAACAAAAAACAAAACCCACAAGATTAGTCAGAATTAGCTCTTTTCCTGTACTGATGCTCAGGCTCTGGTCTGTAAGAAGTAATTGTTTGACCTTTGGCTAGGGAGGAAAAAGTTGAAAGGCACAAACATAAGCTATAAAAATCACCATTAAGAAATTTCCTCAGGAAATCTATTTAAATACTGATGTCATTCTTCTACAGTAACTACTTCAGTTTGAAATAGTGTATTTAACTATGGAGAACTAGAAAGGCACTGTGCAAATYATATGGAGACCAAGGTTTGCAGATAGCAGACACTATGGGACAAATTGAAGGAGTAATACATGTGCAAGGTTCCATTTGGAAAGGGGTATAAACTGATAGGTTTAACAGGAAAAACACTCTGCTCCAAGATGTATGTTACTCCAAAAGGACACGAATAATCTGAGAAAGCAGATGTTTCCATACTCCACAATTTAAGTATGGAGCTTTGAGTGGAGGGCTCAACCTGTGGCATTCAGCAAACTTTGCTCCAGCTGTCAGATTTCRGAGAAGCACACGTAAGCACAGATTTTAAATGGAGTCTTTAATGGTCTGATAGGTGACAGGCTGTGAAAAATTCACAGTGAAGAAGTGAAGAAGAGGTTTCTAATTTAAGGCATGCAGTGGTGAATGTTAGTTCATTGGGAAGCCATGGAAAATAGGAGAAAATGTGGCCTTACAAATCTGGTTATACTTCCAAAAATATACCACGGGAACATTAGATGCTACCGGGAACACACATAGTACAGCAAAGTGCTCAGCAAGCTATGCTAACTTAATTTCATGATTACATGACCAAAGAAAATCCTGACTCATATTTTATTAAAATTGTTATGATGAATCAGCAAATGACTTCTGTTTATCTCCTCCAACGTCAGCACGCTGAAGTCTGGAGCAACTTGAACTAAACAGAGTATATCCTGACCAGCTGAAGCTGGGCTAAACAGAAACAAACAACAATTTGTCCTTGATGGACACTTGGAAAGCTCAGAAAAATTCTATTTCATGACTGTCCTGTGAGAAGGAAAGACAACCTCTGTGCGTGCCTTTCATGACTGATCCCTTTGCCCTTTTTCATGTCAGATCCCAAATAAATATGTTTACACTCAAAAATTTGTGGCCATTATAACAAGATCTCCACAAATAGCAAATGCTAATCTTTGTACGTGTCCCTGTTTATACATATCCCTATGGCAGTAGGGAAGAAAATAAAAATGCACAAGAACATATAACCTTCTCTGGCTTGCTTAGCTGCTAATCCAGTCTTCTCCTCTAGCAAAGCTTGAATATTTTGGTTTTATGTATACGAGCGTCTGAGGAAGAGAATGAAATCTCGCCTGAATGCTGTTGACTAGTAGCAAAGCTACAGAAATGCCTTCTGGAATTGATCCTCAAACTATGTGATGAAATGTCCTTTGGCCATGCTCAAACCAAAATGATCCGACCTGRTAGGGCTTTTCCATCCCCCCCAGGAGCCCTCAAGAGGACAGCGTGAAGCACAGGCATTGCCAGGCGGGGATGGCTGTCCTCGTCTGGCTTTTCTGCAGCATGGGTCATTCATCATTCTGCACCGGGCATTTCAGCTACGTGCTCAAAGCAAGAAATGGCCTTGTACCTAGCTCAGATCTTGCTGTGGATTTCCTAGCATGTTCCACTTGTTTGTGCTGTTACAACACTACTAACTGGCTGTAAATAAGTGTTATCCACAGAGAGTTTAGTCAGAAAAATCCTTGGGCATCACAGATTTGTCATACTAGTTCTTATATCAACCTTCTGTCCTCTGGCATAAAGAACAGGGACGTGAAGTTGAGAGATCTGTCTAGATCATGCCAGAATCTACCTAATCCCTTACTGAGACAACTTGCTTTGAGGGATTTTGGCAGATATTGCTAAACAGAATCAAAACTTTTCTAATTTAGGCGAGGATGTAGACAGGCCCATGTACAGGTTTCTTTCTGGCCTGTGGTTGAATGCTGAACAMAGCTCAGCCATACTGAAGAATCTGGATTTTGTTTGCAGAGCAGTAAATGTCTATCTCCCTTTACATGATGGAGAAGCAACAATTGAAAAAAAAAAATCCACACTGTTATCTTTATAAATGAACTAGAGAGCAGAAATAATTAGGCTTCTTCCAGAAACGAGAACATAAAATAGCCGTAACATTTGAGGAGGGGACCTCACTTACAGTATCTATTAATGGATTTTATTTCATTTTAGTGATTCACTTTGCTGAATAAATCTTAAACAGATTGACATTGGTGAAAGAGAACATCAAGATCCGTTGACTTAATAGGCAAAAAAGGCCAAGGTCAGGTAGAAGTCAGTATTTACCCTGAGGAACAACCTTCCTTAATGGACACTGAGAGAGAAAGCCAAAATGCTGCAGATGTTTGAATGCACATCTGCATATACTCCAAGGGCGGCACTCCAAGGGCTAACTTCTTTTAATTACACGATGAAATCCCATACAGATGRATCACATTGGATGAATGTGAATGAGTACATCATTTGGCTGAAAATAAACTTAAGTGTACAATACTATATTTTGGTAAAAAAAAAAAAGGACAAACTTGCTTGGAAAGCGTGTAAAGCTGGAAGGAATTTGAGGAGGTCATCTAGAGGAAAGCTATATAGTCCTAGTCCTGGTTGTCCATGTTTGTCTAATCTTTTCTTAAAACCATTCTGAGGAGATTCTACAACTTTCCTAAATACCTAGTCCTTAGCTGTCCTTACATGGGAGAAGCTTTTTCTAGCATTTAACCTCAATCTCTTTTTGTTTTAAATTGAACTACTTTTTTTTTCTTCCATCTTTTTTGGTTATGGAGAACAGTTTATCTATGGTTCACCCTACAGCATTCATGGTATGATGCTCCAAACTGAGCAGTATATTCCAGCCAAGGTATTCCAGACAGGAATGGAGAATAAAATAATTGCTTTCCATGTCTTCTATCTGACATTTCTGTTTATATGTGAAAGAAAAACCATCTTGTTTGCAACAGTTAATTCAGACTAGGCAGTGGTTTACTGATCTTTTCATGGTGCACTGTAAGTTAGCCAAGTGTTCTCCATTCTGTATTTGTGCATTTGAATTTTCTTTGGAAGTGAAGCACTTCCCACTGTTTTTGTTGATTTTTTTTCTGTTTAATTTCTGGCCACTGCCTAGTTTTTTTCACAATCACCTTGAATTTTAATCCTGAACTTTCTGAACATGCAGCCTCTTCCAGGTCAGAATAGCCCACACATTTTGTAAAAGTCCCTTGTGTTCCACAGTCCAAGCAGTTAATTCAAATATCACATAAAACCATGCCCAGGACAGTTCCTGTCAGCTCATTTGAAATGTTCTYTCATTTTACCAATGAACAATTGATAATTGTTCTTTGATTTTTTTCGAACAGTTTTGCAYCTGCTGATAGTAGTTTCAAATAAATAATATTTTAGCCTTCCTGAAAAATGTTGTATGGGACAGAGTAAAAAGCTTCACTAAACTCAGGAAAATCTGCATGTAGATATATGCAGCTTTTTCTATAACCAACAAATTGAGAAGTCTATCAGTGGAAATTAGATTTCTTTGCTATGATTTATTCTTGATAAAAATCATTGATTTTAGCCACTCCAGTATGTTCTAGATAATATATTTTTTTTTGTTCCTGATCAGGGATGTTAAACTCACTGCARCCTCATTCCTTTAATCTTTTCTTCCTTTGTCAAAATCAACGTCATATTTGCCCTTCTCCTAGTCCTCTGGGATCTACCTATTCTCCAGTTTTGAAAGATAATCACTAGTAATCCAGAGATTGTTTCACTTACATTCTTAAGTATGCTAGGATGAACTTTATCAGGCCTGGATGATCTGAACAGAACCAATTCTGCTTCATTTTCTTAAACCTATTCTTCTGTACTCCTAGCTCTTGCTGGTGTTATTAAGCTCTCAATCACACTTTGTCTGTAAGATTTTAAAGATTCAGCCACCCACTATTGTCTCCTGCCTTACTGAGAAATGGGCCTGGACTTTCTTTTGCTTCTAATGAATTTATAGCACATYTATTTTATTTTTCTCTTTTTATATTCCATTAGTTGTACACAAATTGACTTTGTGCCTTAGCTCTTGCAAGATGACTTGTGGGATTTCTTAGGTAACTAATGGCAAGCAGCAGAGCTGGCAGTAACATTCACTGCTCACTGTGTTCACCATAAATGAAGCTTCTGTGTTGACACTGTAAATTCAAGTCATCACGTAGYGTGATAGGAACAACAGGCACCTGGAACATACTCATCTAGTGCAAGCCCCTGCCTGTCTTTTATAGTGAGCAGGGGGCATGTCACTGAACATACATGTCTCCAAGGCAAAGGGAAAAGATACTGATGCCACAGAGAACCTGTACAGGGAGATACTATAACCACCTGTGATTCTTGCTGCGAAGGTCAGCAGGAAAATATGAGGGGAATGGATATGGCTGCCAACAGGGGTGTAAATACTGGCTCCTGGTATAGTGCAAATCTGACAACACAAGCTCTACACAGTAAAAGCCACAAGTACATCTCCTTCATGATCTGATAATGTCTAGCAGGAGCTACTGCYGCTCTGTCTACATGAACACCCTGGACCTACTGGATAAGTAAGACCTGGCACTTCTTTCCTTGAATTCCAATGAACTGCAACAGGATTTCAAATGAATAAAAATTTGCTGCTTAGGATTACGTCCTTACTGAAAGATATAACTAGATTTTGAGTTAATAATGCTGCTTTGGCAATGCCTTATAATACAGTCCCTGTGATCTCACTCCTTCAGGCTAGCACATTTAAGTGGAAACAATCGTTTCTGTCTTACTGTAAAACAAGTGATGCGTTTTCATTCCTTGATCGTTGCAAAATGCCACTCTACTCCTGTAATAGCAATGTGATTCAGTCATGTGATCTGTTAAACGGAGACAGAGAGAAAATCTGTCCAAAGGAAAATATTTTAAAAGCATATCAGTCTTCAGGAATAATCTCTACACAGAATGACATTTATTTTGTTTACTCACATGTGTTTCATCAACTGAAAATGTAGAAATTAAAGCTGATATACAATCGTAATAATAATACATAGCAGTTCTGCAATATCTTTCATTTAAGACATCTTAAACAGCATTATTTGAAGAGAAAACTGGGGCACAGAATTTTGATCAATAAATAAAGAAGAAAATGTTCACTATTTCTARCCTGATATCCTAGCTGCTGGAGCACAGGAAGACGTACCAAGTAATAGAACCCCTGCATGTATTTACATATGCACAAGTGTTACATTGATTCTACTTTTATACATTGATTTCTGCATGAATACCGCAGGGCTTAACCACTTGGACAGTTAGAAAAATGACAGCTTGCCAGTCTTGRACTGGACAATGTTGTAGTAGCATAAAACAGCTTTAYAATGGCTTATTCTCATTAGAGAAGGGGTGTAAGATGCGTATCAGGAGCTATATATGAGTATACTTATGTCTGTACTAGGAACTTTATGAGACATATATGGACAAGGCTTCATTCACAGAACTCAGCATTCAGTAGGTCCTTGCTCAGTCAATGACAGCGGCCATTTGACCGGCACAAAAGTAAGGTAATTTTGCCATCTATTAATTAGAAGTAAATTCCAGATCTTGCAGTAGGGTTGCTTCTAAAGTTTGAATTTGACAGATTGTTTTAATACTTTCAAAACGATTAAACAGAGTAACAGATTTCTAGCAAGTGGGAGCCTCAAGAGCTGCCTGGAGCTACCCCCACTTGTGTGTCTAGGAGCTGCGCAGCAAATACCTCCCCAGCCCAAACCCAGCTGCTGTGCGGAGCCAGCATGCCTTCCCCCTAAGCACGCATCAGGGCAGTGCTTGAGAGCTAATCACTCTTTTAGTTACCACAGGTGTTTGTGAATTTTGCTGCTACTTATGTTTCTTATTAGGGACTTTATCCTAGCAAACTAACAAAAAAATAAACCAGAAGAGGGATGTCAGTGTGACATGTGAATTAATGCAGCACCCTTCTCCTTAGCAGCTCTTTCTGCTCAGACACTGAAGGGTATCTGAATGCAAGATCTGGTGATGAATAACCTGCACAGTCACAAGGGAAAGTCTCCATACATATCAGGAGAAGGAGTAAATACATGCTCCTAGAAAGAATTTCTAAATAATTAAATGGCTTTTTAGAAGTATTTATTTGAAAAATTGGGAAAAGATAAAAAGCCCTGATACTGCACCCACCTGTTATTTCCTTTCAGAGTTATACACATTCTTCCAGCCTCACATTTTCAAGCCTCTGCTTTAAGCTTAGGATACTGTGATATCTCTCTAGATAGCATTACTGTGTTAAATGATCCAATTCAGATAACTCCTTATGAAAAATGCCTTTTTTCTTTGTGGTTAAAAGTCAGACAGACACCGTCCTGAGACAGTCAATATTAGGTCTGCATGGGCTGGCCTTGTTGCTCTCCGGAGATCGTAGGAGCCCTTCTTTCACAGGCTGTGTTTGACCTCCCCTCTCTCTTTCCAGGAGAAGAGCTAGGACTCATTYGGAAGTTGGCTGTCAGAGCCTTCTTCACCATGGCCCATCTAGTCATTAGTAAAGCAGTAATAATAACATTTAGCTTTGGTGTAATGGTTTCTATTAGTATTTCCAGAGCTAATTTTGTATTGAGGGAGACGCAATAACGCAGCCTCTGGCATGGTGCTTCAGGTCATACTGGCCCAAAATTGGCTCTGTGGAGAGCTCAAGGCACTTTACAGAAGTAATCAGTAATCAGTAATCGCTCCTCATTTCCAGTCGGGAGAACAGAGGAAAGCTGTAAGCAGGAATCAGAAGAGGGAAGCGTGGCCAAGCCGCCCCCTGCCCTAGGAGCGCTCCGCACCGCGTCAGTGGGCTCCCTTTGGTGGGCTCGTGGGGTTGTGTTTGCATTGCCTGTATAGGCTGTGCCCACAGTTATATCGCCACTGCTAGTGAATTAGAGGTTTTGAACTTGGTCCAGCCTCTCTCTTGTGCTTGAACTTCTAGGCTGGCAAGAAGAGAGGAAAAAGCCAGGCTGACCCACTTCTCAGAAGAAGAGAGAAGTAAAGAGTCACCAGATTCAGCTCAGCAGTACTGAGCCCTCTTCCTCCTCTTCACTCCCCTCCAACCACAYGCCAGACTCACTGCATTGCCCACACCATGGAGAGCTAGGAACAACACCTGGCAGGACAGAGAGGAGGGAGTTTTAAACCAGCAGAACCTGGGAGTTCAGCAAGCTGCTGCTGCTCCCCTAATTTGGAAGTGCGAGAGGTTCATTAACGGTGTGTGTCTGTGTGTTGGGAATTTGTCCGTGCTTAGAGGGCAGCAGTCGCAGTGTCCTGTGCCTTTCTGTCTCGGTGACTGACTTCCTGACCTAGTCCCCTGGGGGGAGGTACTGCATGAATTATGAGTGTGGCTCTGTACCTTGTATTAATTGAGAAGCGATACCTGTAATTAACCAGAGATACAGATAATATGATGTGTGTGAATTAATATTACTGAGAACAGTGGTATAAATTGGAATTTGAGGCCACCTGGGGAAGAAATCCTTGCAATCCCTACGTAATCCCTGATGCCCTCTGCTCCTTTGCTCACAGTTCTGCAAACAGTGAAAGTTTTCTTACTGACCAACTAGAAATTGCTATATTCTTTGTAAATAATGGAAAGCAAAGGAAAACATTAGGAGAGCCGTCTTTATGCCTTTAAAAGGTAATTGCAATAAACCCTCCCTGTTTCATTTTGATAGCTSTCATATGAGTCCTAGTGGCAGGTCTCAAGGCTGAAAGATAGAAATTCAAACTCCAGCCAGTCCCACTGCTGCAGGTCCCCAGAGGCTCTGCAGTGTCCTTGGGRCATCTGGTTGCCTTCCCATATCTACTTTTGCACTCCCAGGACAGCTACTAAACCTCTCCCAAATGATCACAACCTGTGGACRTTCAGATAGAAGCAGAGTAATGTAAGATTTGCTGCATTTCATCAAATAACCCATTTCTGATTGACTAGAACTACAGAATGTTGGTTAATGTCCTCCTCATTCCCCCATGGGATCTCCACATTGCACACATCATGCCCTCTAGGGAGCAAACTATAGAAAGGAAGGAAATACAAGATCTGAATTGGGCAGTAGACAAAATGAGACTTCAACAGGTGAATAAGTGAAGCAAAACAGGACAGGAAAAACAGACTTGAGGAAAGGGAGTCCAATGAGGAACCCCATGGCTGATCYGCCTACATCATCATCTGGTATGTGATACTCTGTTTTAGGGCAGGCTGTGAAATATTCTGTGACATTGAAATGTTCGTGACAAAACTGACCTGTAAATCTTCTCAAAGCTGATATGGACTAAGAACACTTAAGAAACCATCTTCTAAACCATATTCATAGTTTTGGCTCCAAGTAATGTTCACAGGAACAAGGGGAAGCCTCACGAACAGGTCTTTATCTCTGATTTTCAGCACCACAGGACCTAGAATCAGCAATACAGTTGCCGAAGTACTGTGTTCAAGCTGCTTGACAGATGTGACACTTTATTCTCTTTCTCCACACAGCCTGCAGCATAATGTAGATTACTCATAAAACCAAGGAGCTGCAAACCTCCAGTTCAAGTCAGGCTTGATTCTCCTCATTGCTAAAAGATATTAAATCTTTTGCCACTCAAAGTGACACAGGGTCAGATTTTTGGTTATCTRTGTAGGGGTATCAAAAACAGAGGTTGGCTAAAGAAGAGCTTCACCACATGTGGCACTAGAAACAAGATATAGGAACTGTTAGCATGATTAGATGATGCAGTCTATATGCAGAAAAGCAGTAGCCTTATTTTTAGAGYTGGAGCTGACAGAGTGAGGCCAACAAGAATGCATTCTGCATCTCCAAATTAGTGGAAATCATTCTTGATTACTGCCAGCTCAAAGASAGCTACCACACAGGCTGAAGGCTTCCAACAGTAGGCTCTGGCGCAGAGCTCTGCTCCTGCCCTCACAAGGTGGCTCATGCTATCTAGGTGAGATGCAATGCAGCACTCAGCAGGAATCTCAACACCAGGGCAGGCTTGACAATTTTTCAGTGTTTTCTTTGTAGTATGGAAGGCTTTGAACCATTCTTTTGGTGCTAAGCGTGCTAACAATGTAAGCATTAATTTGGTCAGGTGTAATATTGTAAGGAGAGCCAACAATTCACAGCAAATAAAGGATTCAGCCAACTAGAAGGATGTGAAACTTGCTATTATTTTAGCTGATAATTTCAGAATCAATTCAGACTTAGGTTAAATAAAAACCTCTGAATTTTGTCTGCCTTATCTGAAACCTTTATGTGGCTCTTACATTTCTTATATACATCAAAATCTAATGAGTTTGGTGTATCCAGTAGAATTTCCTTTTTAGGACTTGGGATCTTTTTGAATCTGAAATAGAGTGAAATTCAGGCTACTGTGATCCCATAGGGCAATGAGGAGGAGATCGGTGCTCTGATAGTAAGTCAAAACAGCCATCTGAACTGCTGCTATTTCTACATACATAACAAAGAGCTAAACAACATAGCTTAAAAAGACAGTGGCGGTTCCTTGGGCTCTCAGCCTGAAATTCGGCTTCATAGAGCAGCCAGGCACTCACTGCATAAAACATAATTCTACCTTAATTGTTCTCAAAGTAATAAGAAAAGTAGCCATTCAGGTGGCACATAACATTTGTGACAGTGTGGGTTGGCCGCCCCCATGCCCAGCCTRTCACCCCGGGTGAAATGCTGCGTATGAGACGCCCTGCGGCTTCCAGTACTTAAGCTGTCACYGAGTGCTGCGTAACCCAGTCCAGGTACTTCAGCACAGGAGGGCACAGCACTGCACAAATATCTGCTAGTAAAGGTCTATCTGCTGGCAGGGGGCTCTGATTTCCTCTCCTTTCTCTTCAACAGCCTCCAGGATTAAAACTGGCACTAGGCAGAAGTGATCACAGGAGGTAAACATATTACTGGCAATGTGTGATCGCTGCCATCCTGGAGGGAGTTTCTGTGCACGTAGACAGAGGCCAGGCAGTGCCACCGTACATTAAGATGCCCCTCTGTGCATTTTATTATTCTTCCTGCAACAGGCCTTTAGGTCAGCTGTTACTTTCTTGGGCTTGTCTGGATATTCATGTATTCATGTATTCATGTATATTAGTGTATCTGCCAAAGTTTTAACTTACTGTCAATACAGATTACATCTCCCTGGAAGAATTTTGAAAATGTTACAAAGTCAAGCACCTAGACAGGATACAATAGGATATACTCCAAAAGGGTACTGGTGTGAAAAGGCAGCCATGAATGCAGACAGAGAGTATAGAAGGATATAAAAATAAATTGGGGAAAGTAAATGATAAGAATGGAAATATTTGCTGTTTTAGAAGATGACTTGGAGTAAGGATGTGCTCCTACTTGATTAATGCATGTCCTAACTGCTATTTTGTAGGGAAAGGGGAAATACAAATTGAGACAGCTCTTTCCAGCTTTCCCTATATGCAGCACATGAGTGGGACAGTCTTTGAGGGACAGATTGTGCCCTGGATCTGGCTCTAGAGCAGAGGATGTGTATCATGACAGCACTGGTACCTGAGTGACTCCGCGGTGACCAAGCAGCGATCAATAGGACGTGACAGATATGCAGCTGTGCTGCATGCACTGACTTCAGAGCTCATTTGCCTCTTCTGTGCATGACGTCAGCAGCCCATGAGTCATTCTGAGTAGACAGGAACAACGTTCCTAGTTTCCACATTTACAAAGTGGAAAAAGCTTAGATCAGATTTCATGGTATTTTTAACAGAGAAATGGCTTAGCAAAGCAGTAAGGCTCTTCAGTGGTATTCATGTGCTACAAAAGAATCATTTCATGCACTTTATATGAAAGGAGCTATTCTGGAGCTTGATATTATTATTTACTATGCTGTGCAATACTGTAGCAATCAAAAAGAATGACAAAAAGAATGAAAATACAGAGCAAAAGAGATTTCTTCAGAGAACAAACCATTCTGACAAATACCTTGTAGAGAATAAAGATTTTTGATCAACGTTGAGAAAGTATCTTTCAAATACACAGTAAAGCACAGACAATCCTGATAACAAAACCATCTCTTGACCCCCAGAACAAGAGAGCGGTCCTGTAGGTCTCTTGTCCCTGTCCCTGCAGCCTATCTGTAGAGTTCATCCTCACCCTGACATCGAAGCTAGTGTTCCAACCAAAGCAGTGGCTAGTACCAGCTGCAGGATTCGTTGTGAGATACAGAAACAGCCAACTCAATCTTAGAGCTAGGAGAAGTTTCTCCTGAGCTCTAAAATATACAGCACGGAGCAGTAAAGATCACRTCTGCTGTATCCTACTGCTCTGCTGGGTACTTTGGAAGAGGAGATAAGCATCTTCTAGGCCTACTGTTTCTCAGTGGCTTTTCYTTGCTGAAGAAGATAAGGAAAGGAAGCAAAAGGATCTTCTCTTCCCTGTATATGATTAATATATTGGTCTGGCGGGGATACTGCAATCCTTTTCTTTCTGAGCCRTATTACTGTCTCCTCCTTAAACATGAGAGAACTCAGGAGACCTCTTGCACTGGAAGAGTTGCTGCACAACTCTTTGGAGAATTATCTGTTGGTCTGAATCTTTTAAAATTGGCACTACAGTAAAATGGCAGCAAACATTAGCTCACATAATAAGGGGCAGGAGATAGCTGGAGCTATTTCCAGCTCACTGCGGCACTTTGAGTTGCAGGATGCAGCAGCTGTAGCACAAATAATCCTTTTTCTCTCCCCCCCTCACTCTCTGGTCTTTCCCCACACTATGAGATGTCTAAGCAGGGCTTACTACTCAGAAAGGCCTCCAAAGGACGGGCAATTTGAAATAAATATATTGCACTGTGCACAAATCAGAGTTTTGTCAGGCTTGTAAGCTACTTTCACAGCTCTTACAGGCTTGCAATTAGTAAGCAGCCAACCTGTTGCAGTTAAGCTGACAGAACCATATAATGCTTTTATTGCTTCACCCAGCAAGAAACAACCCAACCATTAAAACTTAAAGAGTATGCCTCATTAGTTGTGGCGCTCTGAGAGATGAAATAAGATTTCCCTGCTTTTATTTTAYACACTTCTCTACAAAACGTCCCAGCAGCAAATAGACCTCTTGGCATAAAGCTGGTGGAGCCCTACTAGATTGGCCACTTCCAACAGAGGAGGTATCAGGTGAGAGGGGGATCTGGCAGACCTCCATCTCATTTCCCTCAGCTAGTGCTGGCACTGCAGTGGCACTGAATGCAGAAAACCCAATATACGGGCTTGTCAGAGAATGCTAGGGGCAGTTCAGCTGAGTAATTGCCCTTTGTAAAACTGGGAAGCAGTCCTAGCCAGTTTAGCATTTATCCTTTTTACTGGGGGGGGAGGGGGAAATCCAAATGTTCTATCATCTCGCTGAAAGAATTATGATATGATTTCAGAGACTGATCACACAGCAATTGCTTTATGGGGAGCTGAGAAGTTGTTTTAAGGTGTTCTTATTTGATTCAGCCATTAAGATTCATGCTTTCCATAGGTGCCCACCAATGGCTGTCTGTACATTAACACAAATYGGCAGTTTCTTGTTTAGGCATAAAGATCCTACTGAGAGACTACAAACAGAATTCCGGGAGCAATTCCAGTASAAGAATGCTCACAGAAGACTGTTCACTGTCTAACTGGAAAGGCTCATCATAATGATGAAGCTACAATGCCACCGATGCAAAATCATCTCTTTTTGGAGGTGCTGGCATGAGCCAGATTGAACTGGGCTCTTCTGTTCTGCAGAGGCTGTGCTAAGCTTTGCTGATCGATTACAGCTGTGACAGTGTCATGGGCCCTGAGCAGTTCCCAAGTAACGCTGTCCTGCGTTCGGCTGTTGTACCAGATATTGCTTTTCACCTATAGAGCAAGCAAAACAGAAAAGTTCCCTAGGAGAATCCGAAAGACACTAAATGGTGCTATGCTTATCACAAATCTGCAAACTGGAGGCTTGATATTTCTGAATTAGGTATGGTTAGAAATCTCCAGCATGTGTTTAAACCCACTCTACATTTGATTTTGCAAGAAGGAACCACTAGTATTAACACCGGTTGTGTTGACCTTGTCAAAGTACACTTACAGATTTAAAATTATTGAAAATTTAGAAAAATATTGGCTAATTCTGGTGAGTATAACTTTACAGTGTCATTTACCTTACAGGGGAGGCAGTAGGCAGGAAAAACYTAACTGCAGCTGGACAACAAAGGAAAAATACTGTACATATTGCATGCGGTTATTTCTCAAAACTCTTTGTTAGCTGACAAAAAAGAAAATGTAAAAATGTAAAACMAGAATGTAAAAAATATCTTTTTCATTTTGAAAGAGACACTACTCCAGATTATCAACTTCACATTCGCCTATTAAATCTRGTATCAACGTCTCATTATAGAACATTACCATTACAGATCACTACATGGTTGTGTCATTCTTACTGGGCGAGATAAGCTGGGAAGGAAGACCACTAAATCCAGGGTAATAGAGCAAAGGTAATTTTTTTCCAAATAGYACCCAAGTGATTCAGGGTATTTCAGTTTTTACTGTACCATTGACTTTCAAAAGATCTAGCTTAGATTTACACCAATTTTGCTCAAATCCACACCACTTGGGAGCAGGAAAAATTTTGACTGTTATTATCATGCTGAGAACACATATATGCACATACTGCATGTAGGCACAYCTTATTTTATTATACCACTTATCTGACCCACACATACCTTTACCCGGTACAAGCTGTGAGTCCATCAGGCAGCTTTCAGAAACTGCTAAAGGCTCTTACGGGACTGAGCAGCCTTTTCAAATGTTAGCAGGGTTTTGTTCCCTTATAGGCCCATTTTTTCTTGTATTGTACGTGATTTGTGAGTTAAAGATTGACCTGTTTTCATTTTCAAATCAAGTRTATCGCTCTGGTGGACTTTAGAGGTACAGAATCAGATAATTAATGCCAGTATTGGACAGTAAAATGGCTTTATTGAACTGATTCTTTTATACCCTCTGGCTGTCTGCTTTCCAGATCCTGGAAGGTTAGGTCTGAGTGTCTAAACAATAGATCCAAATAAAGAGGTTTTACATTCCTATTTCCCTTCATTATTCTCTGAAGAGCCAAGAGAAATCCCCATGCTACTTCATTTAAATAATGTCTATACTGGAAGAAATTATCCTTCCATGAAACTTTGAAGGAGAAGGTGATATTCATAAAGAGAGCAAGAGGGAAAGCAAAAAGAGAAATGCTAGCAAAGACTTATGTCAGGAAGGGACATCMGGTGCCTCTGAAGCAATAACAAGAGGAGCTGCTTTAGCTTCTACCGTAAGCATGTTCCCCATGCTCTGAGACCATCTGAACTATCACCTGTACAACTTACTGAAGTGATACAAAATCATTGTGCATTAACAGTCTAAGCACTCCTTTGCTGCCTCCTCTTGCCCAGCATTAATGATAATGTATGTAAACGTTTCTGTAAAAGCACAAGCTGGGCAGTGAGACGTAGGTAAGCTCTGTTTCTCAGTGTCTGTCCTTGACTATATGCTACTTCAGTCCGACGTGCAGAGCTTGTGCAGTGGGTGGTTTTCTTGGGAAAGGTCAGCAGAGCCAGTTCTCAGGCTCCTGCAAAGGGCCTCTTTGCTGGCTATATCCCTAGGGTAGAAGGGTACCAGAGCAATGTTCAGTCAGACTCTACAGCCAGTGATTTTTGCAGGCTTGAAGGACTGAATTCTTACACGCATGAAATCTTGATGTCAGTATGGTCTCCTGATCGTAACTGTAAGGAATACAGTGCAGTCTTCCTTACGCTGCTTCTTCTCCAAGTTACAGTCTCTCTTCCTCTCTTTTCACCCATGCATGCAAAAGGGAAGTCAGTTGAATCTTGGCATTTTTCTTCTTCAAGTTGCTTTTGGGGATCTTTGAGTCACCCTGAACAAGAAAGTCTATAAAGTTTTCAGAGCATGAAGTATGACCAAGAGAAGGAGTCAGCTGATCATTTGTTTAAAGAAAAATATAAAAATAACAGAAAATATACTTTTTATAAAACAYGAATTGTTGGAGTCTCCTTCCCATAAATAACTTCCCAATTTCTGGTACTCATTCCAAATGATAACAATTTTTGGTGAATATTGTGGAATATTCTGTGGAGCAGAAACTCGGGGTCCTAACCATTTTCAGTGGTATCTTCTAAGCCAAAATACTATAGAAATATCTCTTGGAAGGAAGAACCAATAATAAGGCTTCAGTACTGAATGAAGCAATACTCACATTAAATCACCATCACTGGCAACCTCATTGTGTCCTATTGTTGTCTTATGCTAATGGAGGTTGTACTGAATCCACGGAAATGCTTATCTTGTGATTTATGATCATAAAGTTTGTAGTGCAAAAATTGCCTAGRATAGCAAGCCTTTTTAGATCAAGAGGCACATGGCCCCATACAGCCAGAATATTYGTGTTAAGTACAGAAAGTGGAGAGACCTATATTTTGCCATCCTCTCTCCATATTGAACCAGGACTAACTGCACTTTGCTCTTAACTCTTTGAACTAAACATACTGCAGATTTCCATTTTCAGTGGAAATCTGGTGTACCACCAATGTTTCTTGCCATGAGCAATTCTCACAACAGAAACTCTTTCAGTCCATCTGCTATAATGACTATTGCTGCAACTGTAAGAGCAGAGTAGAAAGTGGGCAAAGAGCGACTGCTCTTGTGCCAGTGTTCCTCCATTAGAAGAGACTAAAGAGGCCAAACTGCTTGGCTCATTCAAATAACTACATAATTCAGCTTTCTGTAGCCAACTATTTTTGCCTCAGAGATCTATAAATGTACTAGTTAGCAAATAATCCATTTTCTCCAGTATCTTTAACATTTTAATTTCTTTCTGCTGTGTGTAGACTTTAAATACAATGTGAATCAAATCCTTATCTTGCTTTTACTGGGCATCTGGTAAGAAAAGGCTTAATTCATCTAATGTTCAGGTTTGAATTTTTTTCTTAAACATTTACTTTCTTTTGCTCATCATGCATGATCGACATTGTGAATGACTAAGTCTACAGATCAATTATTGTGATTAAAATTGATTCTCTTTTCAACATACTCCTGGCTTCATAGTTCACGAACCAATGCATGTGAGCTCACTTGGCTTCGTCTTGCAACTATTACACAATTGAATTGTATTCAATTACTCATTGAATACAGTGGAATTACTGCTCATATCAAGACTACGGTATTGAACTATCYGCAGAACAAAATGCATGCTGCATTTGTAGACTTCATGACTAATGGTAAAGTCATATTTTGTTTTGAAAAAAAATTTAGAAATGTGACATTTTACAGCAAGAGGCAATGTTTGGGGTTTTTATACAGTATGGGACCTTAGGTATCATGAAAGTAAAACATACCTTTGTTTCCTCTTACAAAATATGAAGAATAACTACTTCTTTAGTCTCGGCTGAAAATCATCAAATAAATGCTAACTATTTGTAACACTTTGTTATGTATTCATGAGCTCATCATATACAAGCAGCTGAAGCACACGGGAAAGGGAAAAAAAGACAGAAAAGGGGGATGATGAAGAAAGAGTAAAAAATAAGAGCAACAGAAAGTCTGACTCACAAACACCACAGTCAGAAAGGGAGAATTTTATTTATTTAATGAGTGTTTTAAACCTCACTGCCYCATTCATGTCCTGAAAGCCACCACCACCCTGTAAGTGTATGCATTAAAATAGCAAATCTATACACCTCTATCATGTTTGGAAATTGAATTCTACTGCAGTTTTTCAACACTCTTATTTAATAATTCTGGTTTTTTCCTTATTTTTGGTGCACTTTTTTTTTTATTATTATTATTCTAGCTCACCCTCTTATCCAGCTTTGTTTTCAGTTTTATTTCTGAAAAGTGCTATGGAGGGAGYAACATATAATTCACAATTTAATAAAATTTAAAGAAAGAAATGGTTCTTGCATCAGAGATRAGATGGAGATTGTGTGTGAAGGAAGGTGAGAGGTATAGCAGGAGACAGACTTTAACTAAATTGCTTCTTTTGGAAGAGTTTGGAGAACTGAGAATAGGTAACTCAACACAGTACAATATGGCTGAGGTTCTAAAATGAACATCAAGAACTGAAATACAAAAAGCAGGAGAAAAAGCATTTAGAAACTGTGGCTGTGCAGTGCAATTTCAGCCCATAGAGAAGAAAGCGGCTCTGGAAATCTGTGTTATAATTTGTTTGAAGTAAGATAYTACTATGTTAAAAAACCCAGAGGGAGAGAGCAGGAAGTCTGTACCAATAGTTCAGAGATTTGTCAACAGAGTTACSCATTTCAAAGAGGTGGCCGTTCAGATGACAAATAACAGTGACTCAACTGTCAGTATTATCAATATTCCTTTTCTTAGATAAGACAGGAGAGAGGGTCTTAGCAYTGTCTGAGTTACCGTCAGTGATGTCTCGTTCTGCCCCCAAAACAGAGCTCATGGCCAGCTGAAGTGCTAAATGAACCTGAACTGAAACAAACCTAACTGCAATATAGCTGCAACCCATGTAGTATTTTATTTTGGTGGGTTATATATGATGCATTTATGTTGTGCTGAAACTTGCCAAGGTAGGACCATTTCCCTTTTGAACCTGAACAATATTTGTGACAGAATTACAGTTTTCCAGACAGCAGGAGTGAGAAATCTTGTGCAGAGGCCTCCTCTCTCCGCATGCGTGGCCGTCCCAGAGTCTTGCCCTAATCATGTTCCTGGCATCTGGGATACCATCAAGAGAYGGGAAGGAAGAGAGGCCATGAGTCTTCCTGCAGCAATCTGCAGCGCAAGCTGGCTGTGCCAAGAGAGTAAATTGAATCAAAGAGATAATCAAACTAACAGTGTTTGTAGTCATTGGATCTTTCAAGGAGGGCTGAGTATTTAAGATGTGCTTCTTGCTTCTTCTGGTCCCTTTTCAACTTTTTCATCTAGAAAAGCAGTACCACACTTCTATCCTTTCAAGGCAAAGAATTCTTACTGTTTACTAGATACTGGGCTTTCTTTTGAATCTCTAATTAATAAAAAGACTTGAAAATTTTAAATGCTTAGGAAATTCTAGGGCAGCTTCTAGACTCTGTAGCTTTTGTGTAAACACACCAACTRCAATGATAGCCATGGAACTACCCTTGATTTACAGTACTGCAAKGAGAAACAGAAGTTGTTCCACTTTTGCCCAAGGGAAAAGGCACCCATCAGAACAGACTAAAACAAGATGGGGTCCCCTGGATGCTAGCCAAGGAGGAGGGAAGATGAGGTAGCAACTGGAGGAAGCAGAAGGAGCTCCCTGGCTTTTGGCACGCAATGACGTCGCGCTCCTGTTACCTTAAACCCTGTACTTTGACCTTTAAGGGGTAGAACTGACGAGGTTCAAACTCTCTCTCTTCCATGGGCAACTGTGCAACTCCTGCAGGAACATCCAGGTGGAACTGAGATTAGAATTACCCACTCTCTCTCACAGCATTTGTCTGCTGATTCCCCTGAGTTATAAGACCAGCGTTTTAAGAAATCTCAGACTTATTCCCCTTTCCATGAAATAGTAAATTTCAAATGAACGTATGCAGAGAATATGCAATTTAGATATTTTAATGTACTTCCACTATGTTATTATAATGAAAATGATTACATATATATAAAATCAATAAGTTTCTTTCCATTCTTTATGACATCCTTGTGAATGCCAAAATTTGCAGCCACACTAGACAAGAAATTTAATTCAGGTTGCTGCAGATAACTGCTGGGTAATGTGTATTTTCAAGATTTGTGTACGTTTTATTTAGTCATGGAAATTCAGTGGTATGTCTCAGTGAAAAAAATAACTTCTGTCCCCAGTAATGTTGCTTTCTTCTTAATCACTGTAAGAGTGATAGGATTTGATCATAAACAGGCCAATAATCCTTAAAATCTTCTCTACAGTTTAATCTTCTTAAAAGCGACAGGACTATGTAGAGAATAAGCCATTCCCTCTCTGGATAAGCACAAAAATAACAGGTGGATGAGAGGGCGGAAACCACCTGAGTATTTACTTTTGCAGTTAAACGCTGTAGTCTAGCATAACTATTTTTAAACAACTTGGTGCTTAGGGTGAAATCTATCACCCACTGGGTCAACAGAAAAGCAAACATTTTACATGTCATATTTTGAAATTACCCTATCAAGTAGTTGCAAAGCAATAAAATCCCCTCTTTGTGACACAACCACAACCATAATGCTGTCAAGACAATAACTGAGATTCACTGGCAGTATTTCACGTTCTTACAATCCTCCAGCCATTTAAAGGAATGCTTCAAAAAAAAACATAATAAATTATAGTGTGAACTAACTAAATCACTAGACTAATTTCTCTAAACATTTACTAAGTAAAATTAGAAAGGAATAATGTAGGAGTTTTCATAAGTGTTATATCTCAGTAAGTTTAATTTTAGACCAGTCAACTGACCTCTGAGCTTTATGATGTTAAATTTCACTTTAAGATCCAGCTTTTAAAGAACATCTTCTCTACTGGTGATGTCATGGTACTAATGTTTTCTGGTCTGCAAGGAATTCATAGCTTGATTTCACTTTCTGAACTTGCTCTGGTTCTTTATGACAGGAACTATTGTTGGAAGGTTTGAAAATGCAGCTAGCAGTCAAGTCAGACGCAAACAGCAGACTGATTTCTCCACGACTCTTCTCCCTGGTGTCTTTGTTTTTCCTTCTAATGGCCATGCAGGATGTTAGATGAAGGACATGAGAGATTTAAGTGTCCAAGTTAGGTATTTCTGCTGATATGAACAACATCAAAGAAAAGGAAGTTAAGTGGTTGGCATGCATTGCTTTGCAGGACGCTTGTTTTCTCAAAAAATAGGAAAGAACACAGGGGACCATCACCTGTAGGACATTTCTTCAGCGGTCACAAGAGAAGAGGGAGTGAAGGTGGAATTTGACTCAGTTGCCTTACATCCTGCGCAGTGCTGAATAGGTTGTACCCTAGTTGACTCCCTCCTCTGTCAGCTGTGTGAATCTGATTTATACTTTCTCAGGTCGGCTTTAGGTAAACATTACATGCTGCTATTTCTGAGTAGTTTTTCTTCTTTGCTCTTTAACTTTGTTTGGGATAATTAGGTCAGTTCTACTTCTCTTTGACATCACTGTAATGAATCATTTTTTCAAAGCAGATAATCACTCTAATAGGTCCAATCTAATATTGCTGCCACCTCCATATTATGTCCTAATTAAAGAGTTCCAGTAATATTATGAAAAAAAATTGGCTATTCAATGATCTAGTGTCTGGTTCTGACCCTGGAAAACTTTAATCATTTAAGTAACTATTCCTCATGACAATCATTGCACAAGCTTCTAGGAGGTTCATTTCAACAGGACTGTTCATACAAGAGTAGTCTGTTTGCAGTCAGTTCTCTATTAAATACGTTAAATCACTGCTACATCTCTCCATAAATTTGGTTCTTAAACCAGAGACAATAATACTTCCCTCATTACAGTAACTGAACTCTTGATATTGTGAACAGTGATATTGAGAATTATCTACCAATGTGAATCAGATCTGGAAAATCATACATTGTAATTGTCTCTTCCCATCACTTAGGAGCATGATTTTTCTCCTGTAAAGGTACTTTACATGTCCCTTACCTGACAAACCATGAAAGTGCAGTTGTTAGTCACTGCATGACTGTCACACATCAATATTTCAAAACGTTTGTAGTTAGGATTCAGCCATCTTTATCATTACAAACTCAGACTCTTGAGACACCAGCCAGAATAATTACTAACTTTGGTGAAAAGTGTCTTCTGACACACTCATTACAGTTCATTTGTTTTAAGTACTCCTATATTACTACCGTATCTACAAGCCATTCATATGTGAATTTAGCTTAGTGGTGGTAAAAGAAGCTCTCACAGTTTAGATATATTACTTTACTAGGTAGAGTTTTGCTTTAAATGCTTCAATAAAACACACTATTATAAATGCAGCAAGCAAGCTTCCCTTCCTACTGCTGCTATTCCTGTGACCAGCCTAACGGGTCATCTTTCCTTCATTGCAATCCAGAAGCTCCCACCTCCACAAAGGAGGGCAGGTAAGTCCTCTGGACTCCTTGACCCTATCTCAATCTTCATTGATAATAAATATAGATTTGAATTATCATAAAGCAGGATTCATTTCATCTTCCAACATATTTTCTAAACACCATATTTATGAAGAATACATATAGGCATGTTTATGACTGAGAGATGAAGTCTTTCTCCTGAAGAAAAAACTTGACTTCATGTTCAAAAGCTTAGCTAGCTACAGAATGAATAAATCAGTATTTTTTCCTAGAAAATTTTGCTAACTAAAGAAATCTTCTTCTTATGGAAAACAAGCAGTAAAGATGAACCTCTTCTTCCACATTATCATTGTCCAATATTTGCTGCCTCTAACAGCTTCCAATTACAAATCCCAAAACATTACAAGACTGTACTCAGTTTGAAACCTTGCTATTCTTTTATATAATGTATTCAGAAAGAAAATGATAGCCTTATTATCTATCTGTGTAGCAAACCAATGATTTATCATTAAAAAGGACACCTTATTTGTACAGTGTCAAAGAATTTTAAACAGAGAAATGTCCTCCACCTGAAAAACGCCATCCTCCCCTAGTCTGAAAACTAATGCACTCGAAGTGAGTCAGCTAATAAACCAACAAGAATGTTCTTTAGGTTTTAGCAGCATTAATCTAGTTATGTTCATGGCCAGCTAGAAAGATTTGTTAAAGCAGGAAAAAACGTAGTTTGATAGTTTATTTCATTTATATTAAGTAAGTGATGAATGAAATCTAAACCTTTCCATGGAAGATTAGGTTTTGAAGAGAAAAATATATTGGCCTAAGTCTAAGTGCAAGTGATATGCCTCTAAAATACAGTGCATTTCAATTTTAGAACCACTGCTACATTTACCCTATAGCAAGCAAAGTCTGATAAATAAAAAGTTACAGTTTGAACTTAGGGAGCAGACTATATTCATCATGAATTACAAAGCTTTTAGGATTTGGATGGAGAACCTATTACTTTTGAACTAACAGCGAAGTGTTGTCAGAAATTAGGCTTATGGTACTTCTCAGATGTGGGATGTCAAGACTATATGAATTTTACTCACCAGATGGCTGATTTTTCCTGTCCACCACAGCTCAGTTAGAGTCAAACACTAGAGATGGCAACTATGCTTCTGCGAATGATACTGAGGGGATTACTCCAATATTCTTCTGGGATACTGATAGACAAGAGAGATTTGCTTTATGTTTAGCTGATTGTTAATAATAAATTAATGGCTCATAAGGTCTTTTAGTGTCTTAAAAGATTATAATGAAACTGTCAGTTCCTGTAAATGCCTGACACATTGTTTGGAACTTCAGCAGGTGCAGTTCTTGCCCCATTTATCAAAAACAAACAAACAAACAAAAAAAAAAAAAAAAACAAAAAAAAAACTTAAAAAGAAATAAAAATAAAACAAAAATTATGACATTTACATCTTAAAATATACCATCTGTATTTTATATCTAACTAGGATGCATAATTTTGTATTACAAATACTAATTTCACTTCATCCTACTACAAATAACTATTTAATTAAAAGCTGAAGGCATTCAGAAATACATTCTCTTAAAGTGATTTCAAGGTGAAAAAACCCTTCAGCTATTGATAAGCTTGTGAACCTTCTGCACTGCCTTTTTCAAAGTTCTGTTCCTGTAACTATGTTCTGCCTAGCAGTAAATTCAAAGGCATAAAATCTCATATTTTTTTCACTCTTTCTAGACATGGAATAATTTATTAGATATGGTGAAGGTTGCTGTCATTTTGTTTTGTTTCTTTTTTGGAGAGGTTGAGTTTAGAGGGCGAGTCTTTTTCTTAGAACAGGTCTGTGGATAAAATTATGCTGTTGTTAATTAATATATATCACAATTAGTGAGAGCCCTCCTTACTTCTTTCAAAATTATTGGTTCAGACTCTCGGTCTTGTAAAAATTAGGCACTACAGCACTGTAACAGCTTCTGATTGAAAGATACAACTTGAGGAGACTTGCATCTCAAGATATTGGAGTGACTCAGCAAGGTGACTCAAGAAAATAATTTAGCCTGCTGGAGGAATTATCACTTATTAAAGCAGACTGTCACGAGCTTGGAAAATGACATCTACAGCACTTCGACACTGAGCACAACTCTCATTAGCTCTTTGTGTTCCAAGCGATCCGAAGTGAAACCTTGCACACGAGTGGAGCACCTTTTCTTAGGCATACCGGTATATAAGCAATAAATGGCAACATTTTAGAATTTTTTGATAAACATGATAAAAATACAGTTTGGTATCAAATCCCTACACTAATGGTGTTATATAGGTCATCCTCTGTGTTATGAATAAGATTATGACCTCTGTTCTCCAGAATATTAACCTGTGTATGTAACACACTCACTACAAGTCAGTGAAAGTTCTTTTAGTAAATCCTGTGGGTGTTAAATCAGTATCTTTTTCCAGGTTATTTCTTTTTTTTTCTCCATGTATTAAAAATCAGTAACTTAATCTACTTCTACTCTCTACAGGCTCAAAAGGAAGAAAAGAGATTACAGTATCCTGGAATAGCCTACAGCTGCAGGTAGGACAGACTCCAGGGAATTTAGTTTAGGGCCAGTAAACTTTATAGGAAAATTGTGGGGGATTTAAGGTTCCTTTAATTACTTACATGTAATAAAATTCTGGTTACTTGGAAAAGTAATTCCATAGTTTCTTTAACTATTGGAAGAAAAAAAAAAAAGAACAGCAGCAGAAGCATGTGATGTGATAGAAAGTTTTCAATATTTTCCCCAGTACATTAGAATTTGATGTTATTTTCTTGTCAAGTTTAAAATTTATTACCACTAAAAAAAAGTATTACAATATATTAATATTGTATTTTCTTTTTTTTTCCCAATGAAACATGTCCCAAGAGAGGATAATCTTAAAAATAGAACAGAAAACTTTTATGAAAGTATAAATAAATTATAGGCAAGACTAATAAAAAGCTTAGTCTGTGTCATCTTTGTCCTATATAAATAATGTTTTCACGTATATATATGTGACATATTTTATAATAGTCTAGCTTTAGCAGAAAGTTCGCTAATAATATAAGCCATAATACTGTAAAGCAATTAAACACATGTTTATCTTTAAACTAATTATTAAGGTAAATATTTTTTCAGAGGAAAAAAGGAAGGCATAGCTTATCGACTTTTTCATTTTTTCCGAAACAAATAAATATAGTCCTGATTTGTTAGTAAATATTTTGCTGATGGTTTGAAATTCTGAGATTAGAGTCTCACTAGTACAATGTCCATTCTTCACTTATTACTATCTCGTGCTTAACTTTATATATAATGACTTGTTTTATTAGGACCAACAGAGTGCCCAGTATTAAGCCTGTATGTAAATGTCTGCAGGACTGGGTTTTAAAATGAATCTCCTTAGAATGGAGATCGGATTTTATTTTGTGCTGGGCCATATTCACTGAGGATATTATTTAAACTGGGCTTGAACAGTAAGGTGGACAACTTTGCTTGGGTTAGTAAGTTCTTGGTAGAAAGATGAGAGCTGACTGTGAAAAACTGCAGATCCTGAGTGACCGGGCAATGAAATTGCAGGTGATATTCAGTGCAGATAAATGTAAAGTGATGCACATGGAGGGAAAAAAACTCTAATTTTACAATTATAATGAAGGTCCTGAGCTTATTGTTACTATTCAAGGACAAGGTGTTGGGTTATAATAAGACTGAGCAGACTATTACGAACCTCTGTGAAGGAAAACAAAAAGAAAACATTACCACCACCAACAAAAGTTCGATTTTGTATGAAACGATTTCTGTGCAAGAAATGAACCACGGAAAATGTTTGAAATGAAGCAAGACTGAAGAAAAAATTACTATGGGCTTTCTCAGATAGGAGACAAAAATGTGTCTTTTGTAGACAAAACCATGAATGTCACAGAGAAGGTGAACGGGGAAGGACTGCTCACTCCCTCCTCTGGTGACAAACCGGGATGCCCCATGACGCTAGCCAAAAGCAAGCTGGAAACCAACACTTCATGCAGTGCAGTGGAACTATTAATTAAAAGGCATTTAAGATGCTAAAGTGTTTGTGAATCTAAAGTCCCAGGAGTAAAATCCATCACGCCATTAAATTCAAGCCTGAGCTGAAACCTCTGGCTCAGGAAGGCGGCGTATCACAGACTGCTGGAGGCTTGGAGAGTACACTGGCAAACACCATTTTATGCTTGCCCTGATCTTAACTGCTCCCTAGACATCTGCTGTTGGCCRGTCAAGAGGTGCTACCTGGGCTCAGTATGCTCATTTTGGTCTTCTTATGATATTAATTCCCAAACAAATGTACACACAATTTGCTTTAAATTATTTAACAAATTTATTGATCTCAGAACCAGAACCTTTCGTACCAGGCTGTTCTCTAGAAAGCAGTCACTACGCTGCCACGTGGTATCTTCCTGCAATTTTGCCTTTTGTGTGATGGCTGAGGTCCCGCTCCGGGAAGTATGGTGGCAGCTCACTTATGAGGAAAGCTGCTCCAGGAACTGGGAGCCCCTGGAGGCGGCAGCACCTCGCCCTGCCCTGCCGGCCGGTCAGCATCGCRCGCACCCCTCGGCCAGGGTGAAGCTGAGGCAGGGCTGAGGCCATGCCTTCCCCGCACCAAGGATGAAGGCCAACGAGCTAAAAAGAGGGGGACAGAGACAAAGAACTCTCTGAGCAACATGACGGCCCTGAGGGGTGGCTGTGAGAGAGGGCAGGTGGGAGCCAAGATGGCGCCAAGGCGGCAAGTGTGTGACAAGATGGCGGCAAGGGGCAAGTGGGAGCCAAGATGGCGCCAGGAGGTCAAATGTGWGACAAGATGGCAGCAAGGGGGCAAGTGTGTGACAAGATGGCGGCAAGGGGCAGGTGGGAGCCACGATGGCCCCAGGAGGGCAAATGTGTGACAAGCTGGTGGCAAGGGGCAAGTGGGAGCCACGATGGCCCCAGGAGAGCAAATGTGTGACAAGATGGCAGCAAGGGGCAAATGTGTGACAAGATGGCGGCAAGGGGCAAGTGGGAGCCACGATGGCCCCAGGAGGGCAAATGTGTGACAAGATGGCAGCAAGGGGCAAATGTGTGACAAGATGGCGGCAAGGGGCAGGTGGGAGCCAAGATGGCCCCAGGAGGGCAAATGTGTGACAAGATGGCAGCAAGGGGCAAATGTGTGACAAGATGATGTCAAGGGCAGGTGTGAGAGACCACAATAGCGAGAAGCAAGTGCTCAGACAGATGTTGCTCAGGGGCAGCTGGGTGACAACACCGTGTGAAAGGGCAGGTGCGAAGCATGATTGCTGTTAAGGTGMGAACGTGTGGCCATAGGGCGGGGGTAGGTATGAGCCGAGATGGCGGCTCGGGTGCAGAGTGAGGACACGGCCCGTTCGCTTCGGGCAGAGGAGGCGCCGACGGAACGCGCACGCCGCGGGGCCGGGCCGGCCGCGGCGGCACCGCTGCCGAGCAGGAGCGTGCAGGGCCCGCGGCGCGCTGCAGCCTGCCAGGCCGCGGCCCAGCCGAGGCGGGCGCCCGGCCCCGCGGCGCGGGGCGGCGAAGCAGGAAGTCGGCGGCGCCCCGACGAGAGCGGAGCCGGGTCCGTAGCGCCGGGCCGCAGCGTCTCCCCCCCTCTCCGCCCTCTCTTCAGCCGGGCAGGAGCCGCCGCGGAGCCGCCATGTCCAACATGGAGAGTATCCTTGGGGCCGGGGCGGGCGAGGGCGGCGAGGCCCGGCCCGGCCCGGCAGCCGGCGCGGCCCCTGGGGCCGGGCCTCGCCGTCCGCGGCCTGGTACCGGCGGCCCGGGCCGGGGTGGGGGGTGAAGCGCGAGGGGGCGTTGGGCACCTCTCGGCCGGGACGGGAGCGGCCGAGCCGGGGCAGCTCCGCAGGGGGAAGGCGGGGGAGGAAGAGCATCCCGCCCTGCCCACGGTGCTCCGCTGTCGGTGGGGCTGGAGCTTCCCCCGTGGGTGATGGGAGCTTTCAAAAGCCTTTTGCCGAAGGAGGAAATTTTGGTGTGGAACTAACAGGAAAAGAGCTTTTTAAATATGGGGTCACTTGCTATGTGTTGATGAACAAAGCAGTAGGAAGGTATCTGTTTCTTCTGATGATGAGACCAGGTCTGACTTGTTTTGTGGAAAGCAGCGTGCAGATGTGAGCAGAGGAAAAGTGAAGTTCAGTCTCAAGCTCTGTAGCGTACAGAGGGGCAGCTCCATCCCTGATGTGGAAAACACATATTTGCCATCAGCACAAATCACCCTGAAACCTAGGAACATCTGAAATGCCATACATCAGGAAAGGTGCAGTGCTGAAACTGGAACAAAGTCAGCATCGTTAACCTAATGGCAAATAGGCGTTTGCCCAAACAGTGACTGCTGTCAGCTGAATAAACTACGCAGTGTTTTCTGATATTAAGAGGAAGTTGCATTGGGAAAACCCTTACGGACTTCCTTGCTCTGTAGAAAGACCTTAGCTCACAGGTTTAAAAAAAAAAAGTCTTAAGAGGTTACAGGTAGTGAGGTTGATTGCACATAGTTRAAATGTGCTGCTGGTAGTGAGCACCATCACTTATGAGAGGGACTACCTGGGTGGAAGTGTTGGAGCAGGTGACTGAGTCAGTTAATTGAGGAAATCTAGTTTCACTTCAGTTACTGTGCATTGAGAAAGATTCTTGCAGGGAGGAGCAAGTATGTGCTTGTCATGGGATGAAGATGAGTGAGGCAGCAGAGTGAGCTATTTTAATGTCAAAGGTAAATGTCCCAAATGACTAATTGAGGAAGTTATTTTTAAATAAACTCTGAAAAGCTGTTTATCACAGCAGTATCACAGTAAATAAGTGATGTCATATTTTACCTACTTGTTCTGATTGGTGAGCTGAAGTATGGTTGAATGAATAACCTAGAGGTATCAGATTTCCTGTTTGGTAATTTACATACTCTGTGAACAGGTCCATGTAATACACAGCAGTGTTGAAAGGAACACTGATCTGGGTTTTAAAGCAAAGMAACATAAATGCAGGCAGCAATTTTAGTATTACTGGTAGGTAACTTAAAAGGATATCGTAATATACAGGCATAGTTATTGCTTTTTAGTTACCTACTTGTAACCTTTATGGGATGGGAGAATAAATGTGTCTGCAAACATTATGATGTCTTCAAGTTGCTATCACAGCTTCAAGATTCATGCTTGGACATCAGAAAAAAAATCTGAAATAAATTATGTACTTGAGAAAAATGAAAGAGACCCTCAAGTACCTCAAGACATTTAACGTTGTGTGCTTTCACTTAACTGTTGACCATCTTCTTGCTGCATTAATAAATAAATGCAGCAAGGATATAAAAAAGGGATATAAAAAGATGGCATGACAGAAATGTATAAAACTCTCTTCATTTTTGTTTGGGAGCTTTTTTGTTACTTGGGAACTTTCCTTAACAGGATTTTAAATATATGCTGGTTTTTTGTTTTTGTTTTTTTTTTTTGGCAACATCTACTTAYTCTTCATCACTAACTTTTTTGGTGCGCATCATTCTAAATTATGATGAAGTCTTGTTCTACTGTTGTCTTAGATCTTTAAGCTTTAGCAGGACTTGGAGGAAGAAAAAAAAACCAAAAAGAAAAACTAAAAAGAAAAAGCTTTTCCCTTGCTGAATTCAAGTGTTCTTTCCCAAAAAATCASATGGTAGAACTGTCAAGAAAGTCCAGAATCACTTGAGTGACCCAAGGGTGGGAAGCTGCTCTATAAAGGAACTTAATGAGCGATATAAACTTGAGATCATACTGTTCTTTGACAGGACAGTCCTGCCTGCAGGTTTGCACCTGTGCATGGCCAGCCAAGCCTGCTTACTACTATACTGTAAATTTCTCTCTTGTTTGGGGGAGATATGTGTGTTTGGTTTTAGTGGTGGTTCCTCCCCCCTGCCCTGGCCTGGCAACTCAGTTCAGAGTTTCTCTAACGGGATATTTTATCACTTGGAACTAGGTTTGCTTTCAAACAAAGCTCGTTTGGGATCTGAGCTTATTTCTGTGGCCTTACCTTTTAGAATCCAGATGGTAGTATGTGGTGGTGTAATTRTAAAACAATTTGGTAGATCTCCTGGTTGTGTGAATTTCAATGGCTTCTTTAAATGACACTCTACAAGTTTTAACATGATTAAAAGGGAAATGCAATATACATTAAKTTTGGTGCACCAAATAAGAGAGCAAAATACTGTATGTAAATATTGATCCTATTCGTAGACCCTTAACTTGTGCTGTAGAACACCTGTTTAACTTGAAATTTGCTGCAAAAGAACTTAGCAGAAACTCAAAAAAATGCGACAAAGAGGAAAAGGCTGAAAAGGCTAAAATTAAGAAGGTAAGCAATGAATACAAAACTATGCTTTTTAGATCTGTTTACATCTTACAGCATAATATTTTCTGGGATTTTACATCATTTTGTTGCTGTTTACAGTAATACTGTTGTGATAGATATAAGTTACATGACTATAAAACTTAACATACATATTAAGTATAAGAATRTGCTCTTTATTTAAGAGCTTATGGCATTTATTTCCTTAGAAAATTGTCTTGAATTCCCATAAGTTAGAAGTATTTTGCCTTAACATTTATCATCTTTTTTAAAGTGTTTATGAAGAAAAACCTTAAAATAGTTTTTGAGTCCTTAAAGTAGCAGAGAGAGCTTAAATTTATTTAACTATTTTCTGTCCATGAAATAYAGTCCTGCCAACAGTGTCTGTATTTGGTGATTGATACTGAAAACCTTTTTAGGAAAGGGTAAATTTATGTTTACCTTCTGTAAAACTTGAAGTGCATGCTAGACGTCTCTTTCTCTGGAAATAAGTTTTTTCTTTCTTAAAAGTTTGAGAGCTGTTCAGGGATAAAGGGTTTTTTTTCCCTCTTTTCGTAAAAAGATACTGTAATGGATTCATGCTTATTAAAAAAATATATATATAAAAGGCTATCAGAAAATTTCCTTACAGAGATTAGAGAAAATCAAAATGCATTTGTTTACTTCTAAAAGGCGATCCAGAAGGGTAATATGGAAGTTGCACGAATACATGCAGAAAATGCTATCCGACAGAAGAATCAAGCAATCAATTTCTTGCGCATGAGTGCCAGAGTAGATGCTGTAGCAGCGAGAGTTCAGACTGCAGTCACAATGGGCAAGGTAAGGCTATTCTCACAGTTYTTTGTATGAATTTGTTGCAAGAACAGTCCCTCCAATCTTGTAAGTGTCTTAATTCTATCTATAATGAGCTGAAAAGTTTGAATTTTGTTTTTAGATGTAATCAATAGTAAATCAGGAAATGGAATTTTACTGGCAGTTGCTATTTAGAAATTAATTGCTCTCCAYTGTGTCTTGTGGCTTGTAACCTTTGTTGGCTCTTACTGCTCATGCTGCTAAAGATAGTCGTCTCTAGTTAGGCTGTTAAGATTATTGTGAAAGATGCTGCTCCTTTTCACTTTCCAAATGCATGACAAAAAGTGATGACATAGGACTTCCTGATGCCAGAAACCTTTTTAGCTCATGTGCTCTGTTAAGGTGGTACACTACTCTACTACTGTTTAGACAGAGTTTATTCTACCTCGTAATGAATGTATCAAATATATCTCTTGACATTTGACAATTTGAGACCCTCTAACATGCCATATAGATCTCACTTTCTTTACTGAGTTTCAGTTCAGAACACTAATTTCAAGTGAATGAGTTAATCTATAAGCTTCTGAAATAGTAGCAGGCCTAAAAAAGTGAAGGATTTAGATAACAATATTGCTTGCCCTACTAATTGATCTAATTGATACTGTAAAAGCTCTTGGGTAGACAAAGGGTCTCCCCCCCCCTTTGGGAAAAGAAACTACCCTCCCCCCCTTTTTTTCCTTTGTAATCGTTTTCCTTTGTCATTTCAGGTAACGAAGTCAATGGCAGGGGTAGTTAAATCTATGGATGCCACACTGAAGAGCATGAACTTGGAAAAGGTAAATAGAAACTTACTGTTCTTGAAGGTGCACATTGAAAGCACAAAGGGCAGTGGGTGGATGCAAGTTTTACACAAAAGGAATGTTCCAATGAAGTATAAGGGGGGAAAAAAGTTTTTATTAGTGAGATACTGAACACTGGAACAGGTTGCTCAGAGTGATTGTGGAGTCTCCATCCTTGGAGATGCTCAGAACTTGACTTGACAGGGCCCTGAGCAACCTGCTCTAACTTCAAAGTTACATCAACTTCAAATTTGGCACGGCTGGGGTGGGGGGGTGGATGTTGCACCAGATGAACTCTAGAAATTGCRTGCAGTCTTAATTATTCTGTGATTCTAGTTTTACCTGTTGAAATACATTGCTCTTCTGTTACTCGCAGATCRTTGACTGGATTGTTATTGTTTGTAGATATCTGCACTAATGGATAAATTTGAGCATCAGTTTGAAACACTAGATGTTCAGACACAACAGATGGAAGACACAATGAGCAGCACTACTACACTAACAACACCACAAGTAAGAATAGTAAAATTAAGCAATCTCAGTTACGTATGACTAAACTATATGGAAATATTGTCCACTTCTTTACTTTCAACCGACTTTGAGAAATGGAGTGTTTTCACTTTGGATTTGTGCTTCTTTGTGATTTAGGCACTAGTTCAAGTTATATTCACAAATACAGGGGATCATATGTATATATTGAAAACATTAGTTCTTCTATTGAATAGGCAGCATTTTGAATTCTTAATGAGCAGAAGACACTGAAGAATCAGTTATCAAAGCAAAATGTACTGTGAAATAATCAACAGTTCTAACCTCCTGATATTAACAAAACAACATTAGTCACCACTGAACTTAGCAGTAGTATGTGCCATGAAAAGATTAATTACTTGTTTTCAAGTGAGATAAGTGTTTGCTAAAATAAATTCTTAAGCAGTGCTTAACATAGTTAAGAAGAACGCGTATTACCTGTCCCCTTTAGAAAAATGTTATTTCAACAGATGTTTTTTCAGAAAGAGAAATTTACTGGAGATAGTGGCTTGTAAATAAGTTAAACCTAAGTCTGCATCCAACAAACCAAATCTGTTGGAGATAAAGAATTTTCTTTTCTATGTTATTTAAAACAGTGATTTAGTGATTAATAGTTAGCAGTCGATAACAGTTATATTCAAATATTTTTATACTTTTTTTATTTTTTCCTGTAAGAAGTGTTGCGGTTCAGAAGCTAAAGTTCAAGTAAGGGGAGTTTGACAGGCTGAGTTGTACTCCTTGTTTTCTGAGTTCATAGAGTGCCCTCTAGTGCTTAAGTACAGAGTTGTTCAGTCAAAGATATTTCCCTTTAAATCAGTTTTGTTAAAAATAATTTCCATTGTCTCAAGATTTAATAGAAGAAATTATTGCAAGCTACAATATCGAACTGATCCAATTTTTATTTATCTGCTTTAGAATCAAGTGGATATGCTTCTACAAGAAATGGCAGATGAAGCAGGGTAGGTAATACATTCGAGTGACTATTACTTGGATAAATATGTAGTTCCAACAACACTTTAAGGTTAACTGTGAGCGGGGATAACCATGCTGTAAATGTATCAATCTCTTGGAGCAYGTAAGAATCATTCTCCTTTTACCTCTGCACATCACTCTTATAATGGTTTTGTTGCCATTATTTCATTTTGTTTCCATTCAAAGCTACTGTGAATGTCAGTGTGCAGAGAAGGTTGTGCAAAAGCTTAGTATAACATTGTCTCACTTGTCACGTCAGGATTGCGTTTTATTATTTACTTGGATTGGCTTTAACATTAGCAATCCTTGCAATGTCTCTTCACTCTTGTTCTCCCTCTCTCCACCCCTAATCCTCCATTAAAACGTTTTATCGCTCTTCTCTCACTAGTTAGATACTGCAAAAATAAATCATGATGATTTATTTAAACCTYTGAAGTTATGCTGAAACATTTCAGAGAACTCTACTTGCTGTGTTGTGRCACATGAGTTGAAAGCCTCCCTCTGACTTGAGGGTGAGAACCTTCAACAAGTTCTGCAGTAAAAATTGTGGAGATTTCATATCCTTTTGACACTCATGTGCTATTTCTGATACACTTTTGTTAAACAGAAGTCTTACTCAGCCCTGATCAAGTAGAATTTATTTATCTATTGCTAATTATAGTAAAAGATCTGTCTTTTTGGTGATAAATCAAGTTGCCTATTCAAATTGCCTAAACATACTCGTATGTTCATGGGACRCAAGTGACCTCATGCTATCTCTGGTACCACATCATTTGTCAATTAATGTACTTCTTTCTTTAGCCTTGCATAACTGACTTCTTGTTGTTGTTCTTTTTTATTAGTCTTGATCTGAACATGGAACTACCTCAAGGACAGACAGGTTCTGTTGGTACAAGTGTTGCCTCAGCAGAACAGGTAAATACTAGATTCAATAGAAATTAATGTTTTCTAGTGAAGTGAGATATGAGAATTAATGCTCTACTCAGTCAAACAAGCTTACTAAATTCTGATCARATTTTATTTGTCTGTAGTAAATTGTGTGGATGAAACAGTCTTTAAAAGAAAATAATTTTAACAGTGTTTATTACATACAATAAATTTAGAAATTTCAAGTGTAGTTTTGCATAATGTCTTAGAGTTCAGGCCAATTGTCTGTCCTACCTATTCTGAATCTGATGAATCCAGCCAATTCCCAGAACATACAGTAGGCTTTTTTCTTCTCCCTTTAATGTGTAAGAGATCTTAAAGAAATAGTTCAAGGGATCTATATTTGCTCTAGATAAATAACTTAGTTTCTTGTGTGTGGGCACATTCTGAAGTAAAGATTGCACAGATTACTTAAAGTTGCTTTTTCCATGCTGTGGGATATATTTGAGGCAAGCAGTTCACTCCTCTCATCCTGTTGTAGTGCAGAAGGCTCTAGGGAATTGTGTTAGCTGACGTGTTCTGGATTTGTTGAAGGTTCATTTTCACCTTGTACCAATCCTCCCAAAAAAAAAAAAAAAAAAGTTATATCTACTGCTATAGCCTCCTAGCAGTACCAGCCTTGGTCACTTGAGGGTGCAGCTAAGGTTCTTCTCACATCCAAATTAGGATGCAGTTCTGTAAACTGGTATACTGGTATATTTGCAAAGATCATACCTAAAAATTATCTATGCTTGGTGTGTTTGGCACTTCATTTCTAGGTATCCACTGTTGGAGACAAGATAGCTAGATGGACCTCTGGTCTAACTCAGTGTAGCCGCTCTTAAGGTCCTTTTGTTATGACTTGTACAAGTTTTTCATACCATCTTGAGGTGAGATTGTTTCACTGTTGCAGAACTCTGCAACAATTAATTTTCATATTATTCTTTTTTTTTCCTTCTACACTTCTGCAGGATGARCTGTCACAGAGATTGGCCCGCCTACGTGATCAAGTTTAAGTTAATCAAAGCTGCAGTTTTTTGTACATGCTTTCAAAATACCCTTTATGTAACTAATCCTACACTACACTAGAAAGGTGTATACGGTATGACTTATGTGTTTAAATAACTTGTAATATATAATACTTCACTCCTAGCTTGCTCTTACTTTCTAAATACATCAGGTAGTTCAAAAATATCAGCTCTCTAATATCTTTTTCTGTACATTTTGAAGTTGATATATTTTTTTTGCAAGCTCTTTTCATAAAATCAAGTAGTAATGTTGGCACAATCTAGCTGAAAGAAAAGCAGAGTGTCATTGATATATTTTAAATTATGAAGTGAATTTTTTAAATTATGAAGACTGTTTATGGTTGGAGAACTGATGTATTCAGTTCAGATGATTGCTATAGCTGACTTCCTTACATGGCCAAACTTACTGAACACACAGAGGTGGACAGTGTGGATTTCATGAAAATATGCTTATTAAAACAAATAAGTGGACTTCAGTCTGTAGAGTTTTTTTTTTTTTAAGCATTTTAAAATTACAGTAATTATGCTGAAGTTAATGGTTTGGTTACCAAAAGCTGTTTTCATATAACTGGGAAGTTGTATGGTGTCATCACTTTAGTACAGGAGGAATAAAATATATTTTTCAAACTTTGTCAGTTCTGTTGAATGCTATCTCATGGTTTAATGCTGAGTGCTCCAGCTTCTCCAGTTTGCTTTCTTTTCAGTTGCTTGGGATGCAGCCAGTTATGCCATTCACCTTTCTGTTTTTTTCTATTCTGTCTTACTCCGTATCTTTCCTTTTCATGGTATTCTGCATTTTAATATTCTATCATACATGGAAGTGCTGTTGCTCAAGTTCAGGTCTTCGTAGTCCTTCTTGGTGAGTCAAGGTCCTAGTTCGGTTTTTGCTAACCAGGACATTCCCTTGGAATAGCTTTTTCTCCTCAGCCTCTCACAGGTGATCTTTTCTTAAGTACAGTGTTGGAGAGAGTGAGGTGAGGAGTCGATAAACCAGGCCAGCCCTCTCAAAGGGGCAGGCTTGAGATTGGCCCAACTGCAAAGAGCAATATCGTATCTTACGAAACAGTAGTGTTCCTAATCTAACATAATCACTACCTATCTTGAGTATTGCAATGTAATTTGCAATACTGCAGTGATGGAGAAGCTARTTTGTTTTAGTTATTTCTCTAACAATTCTGTGTTTCTGCACAGTAAGAGGGAATCTACTGACCTCTTTCAGTAGCTTCAAACTCTTCCTGCAGTTGCGAAGTAAAGAAATGTTTGTAGAAATTTAAAGCTGAAGCTACTTGTGTTGCAATAAATAGTGATATAATTTTTTTTCTGACTGCTTGGACTCAATTTTTTGTTTTATTGTTTGAGGCGTGAGGGAAGAAGGTATCAAACATTAGGCATTACCTCTTAATTCTCTGGTGTKCAGGATCACATGATCTTTGGTGTTGTGGAAATGTTTGAGTAAGAAACTACTCAGCTCTTTTAATCACACAGGATTTTTCAGTGAAAGGGTTCGGAAATGTGCACGTGTGCAGAGGTGAAGAAACATTTCAGAACAGTTTCAAACTGCATTTCARATGTGTTACTTGAATCGCTTTGAAGCTTTACCAGGATGTTACATAATGAAGCATCCAAAGCTACTGTAAAAATAAGAAATGGAAAGTGAGACAGACAGAATAGCCTGAAACGTTCCAGAATTGTGTATCTCACATTCACAGCCTAAATTAAATYGATTTCTTAAAATGTGGTCTTTTCCCATGTTTACATTTATTTTCAGTACAGCTTTCTTTTAAACATCTTTGAAKCTTCTGATTTCTCCTGTTTAGGGGAGGAATATGTTATAAACTAACTATGTACTCTGGGTACATTCTTCTACTATTGATAAAATACCTTAGGAAAGATACCATACACCAGTCCTCTTTTGTAGCTACTCTGAACAACGTAGCAAAGAACATTATGGTTTTCCTACACAGCCAGGTTACCTGCAACTTTGCTAGCTGCTTGTGTGTGAGTTTATTTTTACTACTCTTTTTTTTTTTTTTTTTGGAAGAATCTATTGCTCCATGTCTTGCGATAGGGCTACGTACCTGCCCAGTGACAGAAAGTTAAAGTGCAATATATCCACATAAGAATTTACTCTGCACTTGCTTGTTCGTAGACCTATACCACAAACTACGGAAGCTTTCAGTGTTTGATATTAGGCAGCTCTTCAGCTAGCTCTTGTCTGGATTGGTTTAACATCAAATATTATCACACTGCTTTTGGACTGCCATTCAAAACTGTTTGAGGGAGTAGATAGCACATAAATTTGCTTTTTCTGAGTATGTTGGCTTTTGCCTTGAAACTTGGGGATTTGGAGGCATTTAAAAATAGATGGAGATACACCTGATTAGATAACCATAAGACAAATATTAAATAAGCTTCATTATCTTACTGGCTATATACAGCTTGTTTAATAATTTTGATCTTCTGGAAGTCTCAGCTTTCTAACACTGGTAGAAGATTTTTTTTCCAGTATCACTTTATAAAGGGATTAAGAAATAAATGTGAAGGCTTGATTATTGTAATTGGTTAATTTTACCTTTGCAGAACTATGATTTAAAGAGGTAGGCTGGCTTAGCTGTTTTGAGGAAGAAATGTGTGTTCAAAACAATTCTGCCCTGCTGATTTCACTCTGAGAATTGTTATGTATTTGAGTGGGGCCAGGATTTTGTATTAGTCCATTCTGTATAGAGATYATCTCCCCTCTCCTGGGCAAAACTTACTTGTTCTCTCTTTAGAAACTTGTGAGAACTGGCTTTCAGAGAAGTTAAGTGGTTATATCTTTAATGCATGTAGGTTTTTCTAGTCTTCTGGAAATGCTTAAAACTGAAGTCATTCTTAGAACAAATTTGATTCTTGTATCCCTTTTTTATTTGGATTTCCCTAGAAACGTYTGCTCTGTTTTCTGAACAGATGTTGTTCCTTGCTTGTACATTGTTAGTGTTTCTTGTAAATTGGCTGTGTGTTTTTGTAGAAGTTAACTTCATGTTAAATAGATTGAATGAGCTTTTATGTAACTTTCATGCTAGATAATATTTCAGTATTTATGAGCAGACACATTTGAGGTGAAGCCTAGTTTGAAATGCTGCAAGATGTTTCTGCCTTCTCAGAATTACATTTACAATTGCTAGTGTAATGGTAGTGTTAGTCTTTGGTCATTTGAATTCCGAATCTGAAAGCCACAAAAAGCTTCAGGTGAAATGAGAAGGAAGGGAAGGAAGAGAGATATCTAACTTTCTCAGCTGAAATGGCATATAATCATCATGTTGCTTTGTGGAGATCCTCAGAGTGAAGAAATAGTGAAAATTTGTTAAATATAATCAGCAATTCTGAAGCTGATGACATAAGAGAATAAACTTTTTTGGCTAACTTAGGGTTCATTTTGAAAACTGCTTTGTCTCTTACGAGTCARTTTGTAAATGTAACTGGAAGGCAAATAAAACTGTACAGCAGAAGTTTTTCATGTGTGTTCCCAGGTTATGTGGCTATTTRCTGGTGAGTCTTCAACCAACCAACAGGTAGGCTTCATAATATCATGGATAGATTCGTCTGGAAAAAATGAGAAAATCTTTAGAGAGAAAATGAGGAAAAAAATGGTATTATCAGGGAAGATTTGGGCCAATATTTTAGGAAGTAATTATGATCATGTATAACAAAATACARTCTGGTCTTATATATAATACTGTATAATATAGTAAAAATGTTTACTCTGATGTGGACAAAAAAGATTGTCCTTTATCTGAGAAACTTTCTCTTGTCCTTGAAGTATGTAACAAGGAGGAGAAGAAAAGAGGAAAACTTGCAGAAGCTTTAGATTTTTGTCTTCCCTGGAGCCAAAACCCTCCATTTTTATGTTCCTCTTCCATTTTTGTATAGGAACCAGCAGAGGGAGCTTGAAGCTTTGTTTTTGCATAGGTCCTATATAAGTGATTATTATGCTTTAAAATTCTTAAAGAGGACTTTTATTGTAATAGTCATCACTAACTAGTTTAAGGAGCTGTTTGTTGCCTTTGGACCCTCACTTCTGGGTAGTATCGAAGCTAAATAGGAAGCTACCTTCATCAGAATTTGGATCCTTGGCTGTGAGCTGCTCTGTTACACAAAATGCAAACTGGAAGCACGTTGCCGCGTGTCATCTGGTAACTTGTCCTAACTGTCTTTTGCTAAATACACTTCAGGGCTTTTCCTTGCTGTCTTCAGGAGTTAATGTGGGAGTTGGAAGAAGAGATAGTGAATAACTTTGTCCTAAATTGTTCTAATTGTTTTATTTCTAGCTAACTTGCCTTGGGTTTTGTTGACTGTCATGTATTCTGTTTTTGTCCTGTGATAATTCTTCTACTTCATACGGAGAGAAATGCGCACTGTTTACTGACTGAAAAATGTATTTTAATATGAGAAATCATTTTCTTATTAAAAATGTTGCCTATGTTAAGGTTTGATTTGAAATATTTATTTGGTTTAAGGATCCTCTCTGTTCTTTTAGTATATTGTGTTTGTTCAGTGTTAGCGTTAACATTTATGCTATTGCAAAGTCTTGGGTTTTACTAACTGCAGTATAGTGCTCAGTACTCTTTTTGTCAGAGAATATTTTTTCAGTGAAATCACAAGAAGGGTCAGTGGCCTTACTTGTATCGGAAGCAGCTTTCTTTATTACCATTCAAATAAAGGAAAAGACTTATCTGAGCAATCTGTAACTAATTTCAAGTGCCAGTTGAACCTTTTTAACTTGGAAGAAGATGCAATAAGTGAGTCTTACAGGCTTTCATTTGACCTTTACTACTTTTTATTAAGAAAGTCATGGTGAATCAACAGTGATATACAGTTCAAGATAGAAAATAATGGGCTGTAGGTTCCCAAGTCTTTCTAGTACTTCGGAAACTTTACAATGTCTTCTAAGATTGCTGAACAACTTCTTGCCATGAGAAGGGGTTAGAGCCAGACTATTCTATAGAAGACAGCCAGGTCACTTTTAAGCTAGTATTTAGACAGGGATGGCTTAAGAGAATTTAACCATCTTTTTGATTTAAAATACGATGCTTTACTGTTGGCATGACTGGTTAGAATGTTCCGAACTGTTAGGTGTAAGTGAAATAGTTTTTTTTCACAAAAGTCTAAAATAGAAAATACTACATACCAACAAATACACATATCTGACAAAATAATAATCAGCTTGGTGTAATTTCCCTACAGTCTAATTCAGAATGTTTCATTATAGAAAACAAAATAGACTTAGAAAAAAATAGAAAACAAACGGTAAAGGATGGTAAAACATTTTAAAAACTTTTCTTTAAAATATTCAATATCCCAATATTTAAGAACTCTTCTTTCTTTTTTAAAATCAGTTTAAAAAGCTTTGACAAAATCCCTAAGCCTCTATACCAGATACTTTGTTTTATCATAGTCAGAACTTCCACAATGTATTGTTGCAAAATAGGTTAGTCTTGGAGCAAGTAAGCACTGTTTCTAACACTGGTGATTTTTCAGTTCCAGTTACCAGTACGAGTCAAGAACGTTTGACCAGAAGTTCATAGGGAAAGCAGACAGTTCCATTCAGAGGGTTGTAAATTGGTTCCAGTCTCCAAGAGAGTACTGTAGCTAATTGATACGACCTGGAAGTGGATAAAGTCCATATAGTAAGATYAACTTTTCTTTTAGGAATTGGACAAATATAACCTCCCTTAAAAAGAAGAAAAAAAGTGTCCCATGTAGACTACATTCCCTGTTTGTTATTTTATGATGGACATAGTTTCCTCAACTGAAGTGATAATGATTTTTCAGATTTCTACTGATTTGTGTAGCAGGTGCCTTAATTTATTAATGCCAGAAGAAGAGAGAGATTCAGTAACAGCAACAGCAAAAAAAGGATTCCTGGCTGCAACTGTATATCGGTCATTGCTTATCCAGTTATGTTGCTGTAAGTATTTGACCACCACTTGATATTGTTATACAAAATCTGTATTTAGAGATAGGTCTGCAAAAGAGCTTGTTATACTTGTAAAGATAGCAGAGTTATCACTATATATTAGTGGAATTATTACATTTAATAACAGCATTTCTCTTCATCTAAATATTTTTAAAATGTACTATGCAACAAAGATTAATACTCGCACTAGACAGACCTGGGTTTGGTATAGTATGTTTAAAGCAGCAAATACAGAACATCAAAGTTCTCTTCCAAACTTAATGTTTGGTTTTTAAAAGTTCAGCATTTAGCCTATGATTAGAGTATTAAGTTGATGCTCTTAAGGTTTATTGTGGTATCCGAGAGATCTGGACGCTTTCTTGAATACTGTTTAGAGAACAGCACAAATACTCTTCTGCCGGTCTATATTAAAAAAAAAAAAAAAAAAAAAATCTCATGCAGGAAGATTGGTGGTTTGCGGAGTCCTTCATTTTCTATAGTTGCGTGGAAATCGGGAAGTCTTTGCTTGGTTTGAGGTTTGACTCTTACAAAGTAAGTTCACGGAACGTGACCCGTGTAATAGAAGCTATTTAGATACTCAGCATTTCAGTGCCTAATTAAAAGAACACTTTTAGGAAGTCACTGAAAATAAATACATCCCAGTTACTGTACAAGTAGTGGTTTTAAAGTTTCTTATGCACCTTTTCTAACAACCCRTTACAAGCCTATGTTCTTCTCATCCTCTAACATCTCTTAACGAACAGTGACTGACAATTCTGTTAGACAGTGTAACAGCTAATAATGAACGTAGAATCTCCAGTAGCACCAGTMAAGAGAGTAAAGTTTCCTATTTATTTGAGATCTAGAGGGATGTGAACCTTGGTCTTCAAAGGTGAAAGGTTAGAGGATGCGTGTCTTGTTTACCTGTGCTTTTCAGAAAATGTTTTTCTTTAATCTGTTAAGCAGACACACCATTTTGTCCCATGGCCTACAATGGAATCAGTAATGATATGCTTAATTACTACCAAACCTCATATGAATGACTGATGTCAACGAACACGAAGTGTCAAAACACAGTTTGTCAGCTTGGAGGAATGCAGCAAGACAGTTTTTTCCCTTGTTTAATTGAAACATCTTTTCACAAGTGCTTTAATGTCTGCCTGATTTACACACAGGTTCACCGATAGGATAAAACCATATCGGATGGCTTTATTATGAATTTTGGACTAGTGTCCAATACGAAACTAGGTGTTTAAAATTATGAATGGAGAGATCCTACACTATCGTTGGATTTGAGAATATGAATCTGGTTCTTTTGGAGGTTATATTTTTTAAAAAAAAATACAGATATACAGAGTTAAAATCAACCTTTTTAACTGCTACTGATGACATTTTTAAGGCTTTTTTCTTTGCTGAAGCTATTAAATGTAGACATTCGCATGTCATTGCATACTGCAGAAAGTATTTGTGCTTATTTTTGTCATTGCTGCAAAACTGTTTTATATATTTCTCTACCAGGGTATGTGATTTGGTCACATTATGCTTGGACTCGTTCACAGACACAATAGGATGGAGAAGATAAAGCAACGCAGCTGGTAAACGTATTTAACATTGAATAGTTAGTCACACTTCTGGAGTTTTAATTGAATTACCTTTGACAGTGAACAGCAAACCTGGTGGGTGATCTACTAAATTAAGCTGATGAATGGGCTCCCTAAAATCAATTAGCATATAAGGCTGTGAGCATGAACACATCCTGTTGCTCTGCAGGGACCTGAGCAGGATTGGAATGACAGCAGCAAATGTGAGACAAAGTGAAAGCATGCATCTCCTGCCGCTGCTGACCTCTGCTACCAAACATGAAAGAAAAACAGGAGTCTAACAGGAGCTGAAAGAATCCGACAGTAAATCATTTGAGCTCTGTTTTGCTGAACTGATACAGGATGCTTCTAAACTGCTTGATTAATGCTGGGCAGTATATTAAAAGCAAGACATGGCGAAGTAAGAAGGCTACTGTGAAGTACCAGTTCTACATCAGGGCACCGAGCTGTAAGAAATAACATCTGTTTGCTTTTTATTTTTCAGATATTCAAGGTAGTGGGTAGCCAGTAGGACTTAGCTATCTTCTTTTATTTTGGTACAGGATGGGGTCCTGTCTGTAGCCCCAGAGAAGTGCTCAGTGTTTTGGATGGCTGTTTGTTATCTGAATAATCAACCTATCACAAAGTACAGGCTGGWGGTTACTCTGACCTTTGCCTCGTTGCAACCTGACTCCGTGCACCATTCAGCTAGAGCATGTAATGAGGTACAGATGCTATAGATAGGATAATCAAACACACAAAAAAAATTTGAGGGACTTTTAAGGTTGTGACAAACTGATAAAGGCAGAAAGCCCTTGCTTAGGGCTGCTATCTTCCTTTTTTAGGGGGTGAGTGGAAAGAGGGGTGCAGGAGGAACAAGCAGGGTTTGCTGTCATTTCATCTTTTTTTGCAGAAATGCTGGATGATCACTTCCACGGGAGTGAGTCTGCACATGCATGATTTGCTTTGACTGCTGAGCTGACTGAAGAACATTCATTCAGTTTGAGCTATACCAAATATGATTTTTTTTAAATTACCATTGTTATTGCTGAAATTATAAGGAAATACATTAAGTTTAACAAAGCCTATGCTGAAACTTCTTCAATAGCCCTTGGAGGCACTAGCATGGGAGACAGCAGTTCAAAGCCCTGCTTACTATGGAGGATTTCTTCTCCTATATCTACCTTTTCAGGCAAGTGCTGTGACTACCACATTATGGGATATTCTGAAGTTGATATAGGGCACAGTGAGGTTTTGCTTTCCTTGGCCTCATAAAAGGATAGCACAGCAGCATCCCATAATTATTTTTAGGCAAAGCAGTAGAGTTCCGGGCATGCTGATTTTCTTTTTTAATCAATTTTTTAATTTACTCATGTAGATTATTTGGCCTACCTGTCTGTCTGTATAAAAACAGAAATGATGTATTTTGCTCAGACATSCTTAAGTTGTGCTTTAATTAGTAAGAATCCTACTACAAGCAGTGAAATTACTTTTGAAGTAAAGGATATCAGAAACTGATATTTCAGTATTTCAGTTATCTGTCATCTTTCTGCTTTCTAGTGTTTTCTGTTGCCTTTTCCTTCAATCATACCAGATATTTCTGTTGTTTGTTCAGCCCCTGGAGATACATTTCTAATACTGTAAAAAGAAGGTAGATGTTAAGGAATTAAGCTGGCAGTGTTTTAGATGAGATAAAATTACTGAAATGGAAATGTTTATATCAAAATTTTATCAGATTTCTGTTTTAAAAATCCAAGTTTGATTGTCAAGAAACAAAGACTTATTTTAAAACTTTGCGTTTTCACAAATGTGAAGTCTCAGATGGAAGGAGTGGGGTTTGCTTTAACAATATGTAAGATTGTGGAACCTATATTTTTTTCAGCTTTGGGAACACCTACGTATTTTGATCTTTAAAGGAATCCCTCTGATTAAACTACTAGATACATGCAAACAAATTCAGGAATCAAGCTAAGCATTCAGYGAGTACTGAAGCTCAGGCTACAATATCTGAAACTAATTCCGTTTCTTGCAAAAATTACAGCGTTAATGAYGTAGATGCTTTCTTTCCTTCGATGTGCAGAAGATTGCCCTGAGGTGTGGATTCCAGGTGTGGTTCAGACTTGCACTGTGTGATTTTATTATCTGCTTTCCCTGGGTGATTCTCCACTTATCTTTTCCTTCAGTTWCTTAAAACGGTATTGGCACAGGGTCCCTGCTTTACTCGCAGCAGTCCGTTTGTTAGTCTGACCAGGACCGAGCAGTTGAAAAAAACCTTTAGAATTCGTATGAAAGAAACCAGAATGTTTCTCTTGTGTTATCCAAAAATTTATAAAGCTGAGTAAAATGCTATCTTTTCTGTAGCTTTTTCTTCCTTTTCTTTAATCATCCTTCAAATTTCTCCAGAGGATTTTGATTCTGTTAAATTGTGCTCACTCTAAACTATATGAAGTTCCTAGGGTCTATGACTCTATAAAATGATGCACGTTTTCATTCAGGAGTTTGACACTGCAAAAATATATGTAACAATTCATGTGAAATTGGGGTTCTTTATATGAGTTTTCAAAAGTTGCTCTCCTGTGCTGGCACAACCAAACCCTGAATATGAGCTTGGCTAAGGGGGGATGAATGTGAAAGAGAACAAAATGCAGACAAATGAGCACCTAAAGCTCTTTCTTCCTGTACAGGTGAGACACCCTCTTCTCCCTGCTCTCTCCAGAAGTGGGRCTCCCTGCCACCCTATTTGAATAGCCTGAGTGAGGTAAGAACAAGTCAACAGAGCAGGAAGCCCAGTCTCATACTGGGGTGCAGGACTGAGCGCCTGTGCCCTGCGCCGGGACCCTGCGGTGAACACAGCTCTCAGGTGCACCACGCAGTACAGTCGGAATAGACTACATGCACCTTATTGGCAGTGGGCAGGTGAGTTCAGCTGATACTGTGTCCTCAACCAAATCTGCTTATCTCATATTTTTCCATGAGTTCTGGGAAGCTGTTTATCTTTTTTTTTTTTTTTTTTTTTTTCCAGAATTAAGTACATCATCTCTTCTCACAAGGTAGGTGTCACTTTGCAGCACTGATGCATTGCTCTAGGAAAGCATAAGGCTAACAGGTCTGATTTAATAGTTACCAAGAGAGCTCACGAATGTGCCATTAGGAGGACACAGTTCTGACTGAATGTCATCTTGGACAATCCTATATCTGCATATCAGGAATGTATCTTATCCTAGACTGGCATTCCTGATGCTTCAGTGTGATCTTAATGCAGCTTTGATTGAAGTCAATTGGAATTCTCACATCAGTTTCAAATATGCAAAGGTTCATCTAATTCCCCAGGGCTTATGCAATGAGATTGTAGCACCATTGCCATTGTGGATGAATCTGAGCACTGATACCACACAGACTTTGCAGGGAAATAATTCTCAGTGGAGACTCTGGCATGGGAAGTGATTTATTATAGCCTCACACAGGGGATACTAATCTCACAGGAAACATTAGACTGCAATATCCCATAGTTTGTCTTGTTTTCTGAGCCCTCATAGCTGAGGTGAATATCTCAGGACAGGTGCTCATGTGAAACTGAGTATTTTAAATCTTACTGTATTAGGAGATGTTAGGAGAAGAGTATGGTGGTTGGGCCAGATCTAGAAAACTTCAGTCATGAACACGAAAGGTAATGGCACAAGTGCCATCAAATTTCTCAGGTTGGCAAGTCCTGGAGATATACCAGGTATAATTCCCAGAGTTTTATGACCRATTTGCAAATGTGATTTTTCTTTTTCTCTCTCTCTCTGTTACTCTACATGGAGAAGTGAGGGCAAAATTCTCAGCTTGTACAAATAGGTAGAATTCCCCTGGGTCCTTGGGCACTAACTAAAGTTCTGTTGTGAGGTTCTTATATCAACTACTTTGTGCATAATCAGTCAAACATATTTGGTATTTTAACTAGCTTGTAGCTGAGTAGCTGTTTACTGCATTTAAAAAGAAAAACTCAAACTCATGGACTGTGTCTAGCAGTGATTTCTGCCCTTTTGTTTCCGTCTCTCCTTTCATAGAAGGCAATTCTTTCTTCAACAGCCCCGAGGTTTCCATCTGRAACTCCAGTGCTTATGTCCAGCTGAATTCTGTCTCTGCAATGCCGGACACTGCTGTGTTGACAGCTGCACTGCAGAGTTCAACTTCAGACACACCCCTTGTGCGGCCCATTCACGTATTTGGCTTAAAAAAATGCATGAATAGGAACACAGATCCAAGTACCAGAATCAATCCCCTCAATAAGATTTCATGCATTTTTAAATGATATCTATCTTGATTTGAAAAACAAAAAGCAACCAAAAGACAACAACTAAAAACCTTTCCAGTCCACAAAGTGAGAAATGTGGCTTTAATTTAGACAACTAATAGCTTCCAGCTGAACCAGCCATTAAAAACAGTTGAAGAATTACAATGTAAATAGATTAATGCAGACAAAGCAACATGTGCACTATTCCATGTCGTCTTGTTACCTACAAAATGCTTCAGCAGTGACATACTGTTAGTCTAAGCCACTTGTTAGGTTCTGTGCTAATCAGCTAAAATTAAATAAACATGACTGATAAAAATGAATGTTGTGTTTGAAAATTGATGCACCAACAGAATTTACTCCAGGAGATAATTACAGATGATTAAGTAACAAAGAAATAATTCCTACAGCAAAAGGAAAAAAACCCACAGTGCAGAGAAGGGTCACTTCTTTGTGCGTCTTTCATTTCTTTTGGAGGGACAATTATAACCTACAGGAACTTTTACTAACAGGCAGCTGAAAGCAAGTAAAACATATAAAGAACCTTTCTATTCCTAAAGTATCTAGTAATACACTTTTCAAAAGCTGAAAAAGGCAGAAAGAGCGGTATTTTTCTCTTTGAAGCGTATATACCTGGATTTTTTTTTTGCCTCCAAAATCCACCTTCTTTCCACTCAAGGATTTTTTTTTTTTTTTTTAATAATTGAATCTTACTGCAACCCCAATGACATCCAAGCATTATGATGTTCTTCCATTCAGGTTCAGCTGAGGAGACGAAATAATTCTCTGATAAAAGTTCAAACATGCTTATGATTTATATGAAGCTGAGGCTTTTTTGCTGTTATTTGCTAGTTGGATGGACGGTGGGGTGAGCGCCCTGTTGGCTCGCATTCAGCCTCACATTTGCCAAAATCCCCAGGTCCTTCCTGGGGCTCTGCAGCTTGCCTGCTGCTCCCTAGGCCGGAGCAGGGCCGGGGCTTATCCTGCCCCTGCAGATCCTTGCACTGAAATAGGACTGAAAATAGTATGTCTGAAAGCCTAAGAAAAGCTGTGTTTCCCTCAAATAAAGAAGAGCTAGTTTTTTGCAATTTTTTTCTTCTCCGCAACCAATGTTGGTAGTAGCTTTATGGTAAACCATCCAAATGGTTGTCAGGATGGCAGAAATAAATAAGTGAAAGGCATCATTTGCAAACACAGGATTTAAATTACTAGAACAAAAGTCCCTCATTAGTCACAAGTGAACTTTATCATCACCTATAAGCTGAGCTGCTCGTCCTGGGAACGGTAATAAGATACCCACCGAGCTTACAGTCCGTCCATTTACGTAAACGCTCCCTTCAGATATGACACAGTGATAGCACCAAATTGATGGCAGATGCGTGGTGCAGAGCCGTGTGATCTCACTCGCTGTTTGCCTCTTCTATCAGCGACTGTTYCTCGGAGCTTGGCACGCAGCGTAACAAGCCGCATAGGATGTGAATAATCCTCCCCGGATTCTGCCGAGGCAGATCTCCTGCGCTTATCACAGCGGCGACAGTCAGTGCTTTGGCTGTCACTCTACTGAGTCAACACTTTGACGGGCTCCTGCAAGAAAGTTCGGCGGGAAGGCACGTGTTGCTGACGTGTTTTTAATGCCAGTGCTCGTGTGGAGGATGAAGAGGGGCTGTGTTTCGGGCACACTGGGTGGGCAGTGGCAGAAAGCTCCACACGCAATACAGCGGTTTTGAAGAACTTGCTGTGCAATTTTAACAAGCTGCCATCACSGTTCGCTTTTCTCCTTGATGCCTTTACAAGGCTTCCACGGGTCAGCATGTTACAGCAGAGGGGGTATAATGCCTCAATATTTTCTTGCAAGTACTTCAGGATCATTGATCTTGTATGTATGTTTACATACCTTAAATAGACAAATTCAGCCATATTTAGTGTATGTAATCTCAGTGAAGCCAAAGGTTTCCAGCTGCTTACAACAAGGTTGAAATTTGCTCAAGAACTTGGCTCCAGTGAAGTACTTAAAAGTATGCGTAGCTTATGTACAAAAATGTAAATTATTTGCTGTACTGGGATCCTGATATCACAGAATATTTGAGGTTGGCAGGAACCACTGGAGATCATATGGTCCAAACCTCTGCTCAAGCAGGGTCGCTTAGAGCAGGTTGCCCAGGAACGTGTATGCAAGGAAGATAAAATAGTGTACTTTTGGCATCAGATTTACTGGTGTATTTTAAGTATTTGTTAACTATAATAAGAAAACTCRGTAAAGATTTCAGTAGGCATAGTATTTCTGAATAGATGCACATATTGCTAAGAAAACCTGTTCAGAGAGCTGAGACCCTAACACACACAGGGAGTTTTTAACTGGTTGCATATTGATGTTTGCAGGAATTTATAAACCAGAAAGCATGCTTGCTCCAAGGGGAGAAAATGTTCCTTGCTGCTCTGAGTGCAGTAGATATGAAGTAGGTCACTTATCACATACTTGACTGTGATAAATGCAACTTTTGTCACAAGGAGCCATATAATTAAGTGAACTGCTCAACTGATCTTAACCCAGACATTTATACACAACTTTTTATGTATTTTCTTTAGCACGTTTATGTCCTTTAGCGTATCACCAAAACTCATATTCAAGTTGAGATTAGCCCAAACTAAATGAAAATCACTTGGGGTGTCAGGGCCAGGAATAGAATTATTCTTTATATTGAACTGAAATATTAGAAGCTCACTTCTGAATTATCCTCCAAGTTACTGAGATATAATTGAGATTAAAATTGGTCCACTATTTTTGGTACAGCCTAGACTGTTACAAGCCTTATTCCCATTTGTGCCTGTGGAAATCCCAACCTATCATCTTAAATTCTGCCTRGCCCGGTACAACTAGTAGTCGGCATGTTCAGGATGAAGAATGCCTTGCTGTCTCGTTCCTTCCAAAATAATGATAAATGACAGCTAGTAGAAATTATAGCTGACTGTTGATTTTTGCCGGCCAGATGCCAGTTGTGTAAGAAGGGGGTTTTCTCCCCGGCCGCTGATTGACGCGCGGGGTCAGAATGTGGAAAGCATTTGTTGGACCCTGTCAGATCACAGCGAGCTGCTGACAGCTTGCTCTACAGTTCGCTTCCTTCCCGCACCGGCCAGATTTATGCTGCAAATCTGAAGGTGCTAATTAAGCTTTATTTCGCAGAGGAATCATTTAGAACATCCTGGGGGAAAAAAAAATACTACGATGTATTCCTTTAAATCTAAGCTTTATTCTGCAAGTGTTATCTAGAGGATGGGTGGCTGCATTCCTGCTGAGGAATGACTAGCAGTGCTTCATAATGCTTTTATGAAAATACACCRTAAAACCTCGCTATAAAGCAAAGTTTGTGTGATTTGGCGTTCCTCAAGCCACTGTGATACAGCAGCAAGCACCATCTCTCAGCAGATCAGCCATCAGCTCTGGAAGTTGCTTATTGACCAGGATAGGAGATACTGGGATGTGTCTGATGCAACWTCAGTGTCTTGTGCTGCTTCTGGCCTGGCTAAGGGACAGCGGTGGAATTTGGTAGTCTTGGTTTCTTGTCTAAATGCAGTTTAGAAAGTGCCAAAAGATATGCAAAGGCAGGGCTATGCGTACCCTCACAGCTCTCCCAGGTTGGCAGAAAAGCCACAAAAACGCATCTCTCAGGGAAACCAGTGAAGAGTTTTTCCTGTCTCTGATGATAGCTGCTGGAAACGGCCCAGCCCTGGCATGAGGAAAATCAACCGAGCTTCCGAAAAATACGCAGGTGTGTTAAGGTCAGTGTGGTGCTTATATACTACACGAAAAAGGTGTAGGGAACCACCCSAAAGAGCTAAAGCTGTGTACTAATGGTTATTGCAGCTCCCGTTGCAGACTGGTGTCTTTGCAGATGTTTTGCTGTTAGTAGCAGCAATTAAACAAGAAGTTAATTTAATATTTATAATATTAATAACTCACAGAGATCAAACTTTTTTCTCTCCTAGTTATTTGGTGCATTAAAAAGCTAAAATACTGTGATATGTTGTGAAACAGCAGCTTTATGTATAATAATATAATTGATTATCTTTATATATTGAGCATTGTTTGGACAGCAAGATGCACTTGAGCGTGCATGGGTGGTGAGCTGCTTTTGGGTTATTCTCCAGTGGAGGCGATCGAGGCCAAGACCTGCTGAGGGTAACGCGGGGCACCGTCAGCTAGATCAACAGCAGCGCTAACGAACGCTGCGACGCTCCAACGTAAAACCCCGGTGTGACACAGAGCCTGGCAGGAGGCTTCTCCCGCGGGGACATCAGTCCTTCCACGCTGCCAAGAGCTTCAGGGCAAGGGCAGAGCCCAACAAGCAGCCAAAAAGCATCTGCGCGCTCGCTTTTATCAACATTTGGTGGAAAATCCCCCAGGGAAGGTACCTTGCTGCTTTCCTGTGGTCCAGAGAGCTCTTCCAGAAAACAGGGAATTTCAGGGAGCTCAAGAACAATAATTTCCGTGGACATCTTTGCCCCAAATCGTGACACCCTGTATGTTTTTCCAAATAGTTGARATTAAACATAGCACGTGGCTCCATGTTTCCACGAAGCTCCCTGAGGTTAGCAGGAGTTTTTAAAGTTTTGGGAGAAGGCCCCCCCGGGCCGCGTGTCGGGAGGGCTCCGCCGCGGCGTGCGCCTTCCCCCGACACGCGTTTGCCAAGCTGTCACTTAACCTTTCTGACCGYTAATTCGTTAGCAGATTTGCAGCGGGCCAGGCGGAGGGGGAAGAGCACTGCCCGCCGGCCAGCGGTGTCGGCGTGCGTCCCTTCTCCGAGCCCCTTTCGGCTCCGTGCCGGCCGCTCGGCAAAGGCGCCAGCCGGGCCGGCGGGAGCTGTCGGCGTTGGGCACGTGCAAGATGCGGGGAGAAGGGGCCATCTCAAAAAACCACGGGAAGATGAGGAGAMAGGTGGTAATGGTCCCGGCGCAATAGCCTGGGACTCTGCAAGCCTGAAAATATCCAAAATACGAGCTTTGAAAATAGGCGGTGTGTTAGGTATCGCGCTCCTGGTGGTGGAGCTGGTGTAGCAGCTGGCGGTCTCTGCTTGCCAGGAAGGATTTTTAATTTTCTAGCTGGCTTCTGCGTTTTTTTCCTCTATTCTTCCATGCAGAGCGACTTCTAGAAAAACTTCCCTGCTYTTTGGAAAAAACGAAGCTGAAACCTGGAGAGCGGACAGAAAGCAGAGTGCGAAGGCCCAGGTGGCTGTGGAGAAAGGCAGGGCTGCGTCTCCCCGAGGGCAGGACGGCTGCTCTGCGTGGCTGCAGCGGACCGCGGCTCCGCYGGGACCGCGGCGGCTGAGGGAACGGGAAACGGAGAAACACCCTCTCCCGCCCGCGGCGCCCGGCGGTCGGGACCCGCGCAGGGCGGGAGCGAGAGCTGCGATGCCCGCGCAGACCCCCCGGGGACGGGAGTTGACCTCGGGGCTGCGCCCGGAGCAAACCGAAAGCAGAAGAGCGGTGAAAAAAAAAAAACCCCACAGCGAAGCGAGGAGAGGCAGGGCCGCCAGAACGCCGCGATGGCCGAGATCCCGCCGAACGTTGTCGGCGTCTACGGGTTGCTGCAAAAACAGAGCGACCAAATGGCAGCCCTTCGCTGCGGGTCACCGACCCCCAGCGCGGCGGCCTGCCGCAGTCTCCGGTCCAGGCTGAAGCTGCCGCGACGGTGCTCCAAGGGTCCCGGCCTCCGCGGTCCTGCGCCTCTGGTGCCGCTCGTGCGACGGCTTTTTAAAGCTGCGGTTGTGCGCCCAAGTGCTGAGAGCGCCTCCTTCCTGCGCCCGCAGCCCCCGGGTCTGCAGGTGCAAAGCCTGTGGACCGGAGAGACACGCGTCTCTGCTCTTGTGTGTCACGGGAGGCAAAAATCTGCTGCAAAGAGTCGATCTGGGGAGCCAAAATCAATAAACATTCACTTCAAGCCTGTGTTTCAACACAAAGAAAAGTGCCTCTTGCTTAGGCTTTCAACAAATTGATTTTAGCTCTTACTTGCTATTACTGTAAACAATTACCTTTCCATACAGCCAGGGCACAAGAATCAGTATTTTATTATCATATTGCTCCTGTTATTTAAACGAAAACGTTCATTAGTGCAATATGCTCCGGATGCCGGGAGAGGGGGAAGAGAGCAACGGAGCCGGGAACAACTCACCAAACTACGAGATAACGAACGCGAACGGGAACGAAACGCTTCGTGGACTGACCGATTCCGGCGAGGGCTGGCAGTTTTTCCTGGCGCTTTGGCGAAAGCAGAGCCGGTCGGTGGCGTTCGCCCGGCGCCCGAGGAGGCGAGGACCGGGCGCAGCGGTGCCGGCTGCGCGCGCCGGCGCCCGCCGTGTTTTGCAGCGTCGGCGTGAACCGCGAGAGCGGGGTGATTGGCATGTGTCTGTTGAAGGCGAAGTATCCCGTTTCAAGGAAAATACGTGTCAGGTGCACGTGTTGGAAACAGAGCACTTATACGCTGCAGAATTAACAACCTTAAATAATTTGATTTAATTCAATTTATCCATCAGTGCAAACAAGCAAAATGTATGTTCTGTCGAGATGATTAAATGCGATGGGGTCGTCTTATTTTACCTTTTTTTTTTTTTTTGAAAGCGCTGAAAAATACCAAAGGCATGACCAACGAATTAATATGCAGCTTATAAACACGCTGCAGGGAGAAGTCAAAGGGAAGCAAACAAGAACCAAAATAGATTTATCTCAAAATGCTCCGTGAAGCCAAGGAATCCGCTGATGTAAACACAGTAATTGAGACTGGCCACATGAAACAAAGCTGCGCTTTCAGTGGCACCTGGGAATGGCGAGATGGAAGTAATTCCTCTTTAATGAAGATATTGTTATGTGTTTGAGGCTTTCGACAGAGCAGCAATCTCCGCTGCCTGGGAAAAGAGCGGATTAAGTTACAGCTCGGTTCTGCTGGATGAGAAACGAGATGTTTTAAGCAAAACCTTAGCTTTCATTATCTGTTTAATGCGTTGCACGCCATTTGTGGCATAAACATTTCCAGTTCATTTTAATTTCATATCGTAGCAGACCAATAAGGACAGGACGGTTATTGGTCGCAGCTGCGCGAATGTGGCAAACGGAACTTGAAGAATTATTCTGTCACGGAGACCGAGCCAGATATTACTGTTTTTTTCCCTTACAGTCTTGCCAACAGTTAAATATGGGATTTTATTAGAAATATTTGTGTAATTAAAATCTATATTCTTGAAAGCCTTGATGGTAGCAGGGATTAAGCCGGAATATCGCATTTATATTCAGATGTTGTCGGTTTGTAACACGATGATGCCGGCTGTGATTTATAAAGGGAAAGAGAAGGTCGCTTTGAGCTTCAGTCTTCCCCTTTAAAATTTAAGTAGCTTTGAAATACGTGGTGAACTGAATCATTTAAAAGAATAATTTTTTTAGGAAGCAGCAGCTTCCATAGTCTGTGCAAAATTAAATTTGGTTAGAGAAGGCGGTTAGTGTTACGGTCTGGGGGACCGGTGCGTTTTGAGATTGGCCAACAAGCTTCATTCAACGCTCATAAAATCCGGGCGTCCTATAACCGCGTTTTCGCCCGCTGTCCGGCCGCTTGGTGGAATCGCCCCTTTCAGCACTGGTTTTCTTGTGGCTTCCAGCTGCTTTTTGGAGCCGCYGCCTCGGAGCAGCGTGGCCATTCCCGGAGCCCGGAGCACCCGGCGAGCAAATCCCGGCGGAGACGGGGACGTTTGCACTCTTTCCAAAACCGAATGAAACACCCTTGGCAAAAAGCAGACTCAACAACTACCCAGAGCCGCTTTTCTTCTTTTCTTTTCTTTTTTTCTGCAGCTTTGTCCAGTAATAAACAACTGCTTCAATCCACTGCGCTGATCAAAAGAAACGTTTTAATCAGTCCCAGGCAAAATATCATGCTATTATGTTATCACTGGAGCAAATCATCGAAAATACAAAACAAAAATATCCGTTTAATGTGCTCCAGATCAGGAATGTCTTGAAGAAACTTGCTTTCCTCACAGGTGCGCTCTATTTTAAGAGCAAAGACAGAAGAATTACAAGGCCTGGGCCGCGCCGGGGCCGCGCAGCCGGCAAAGCCGAGACGCCCGGAGCAAAACCAGCCCGGCAGAACCGGGCAGAGCGCTCCGCTCTACTCCGCGTGCGTTCTCATTAGTTTTTTKAAACTGGCAAATTACCTTAAAGCCATTTGTCCGTGTTTTCACCTGCTGCGGAGCAAATCCCCTTCGCGGCGAGGCCTCCGCGTTTCTCTCCCGCGATGAGAGAAGGAGTCGTTATTTCTGAGCTGAACGTTTCGGTGCTCTTTGGATGGGCTACCAGGGCTTTTCCTGGCTCCGGCCCCGGAGGGGGACAGGGCAAAGAGGAAGRGTGCGGGCTCTTTCCTTCCCGGCTGGGAAGGAGTTTTCCAAGCGAGCCCRGTGCCCAAGCAGGGCCTGGATCCCAGGGGGTTGTTTCGGACGAGCGAGCAGCGAGGGCGGCAGGCTCTTCGGCGGTGGCCCGGGTGGTCTGCACGGCCGGTGTCTCCTCTCGGCAGAGACCATCCCACCACGAAGAGGGAAGAAAGGAGGCAAGCGAGCGTGTCCGGGGCGCTCCTCGYGCGCGGCTCCGGCGCTTTGCGAAAACGCCGTTGCGGTGGCGTGTGGTGGGACGGGCTGCGTCCGCGACACTCTTTTGGTGATGGTTTTGAAGGTGCTCGCACACCTTGCGGACACGGCGGCGACTGGCTCGGCTCTCCCGTCTCWTCCCCCTCACCCTCCCCCTTGGGAAGCAACTGGTGAGCGTGAAGCTTAACGCAACGTGACTCAAACGCAGTTTATCCCGAAAAAAGCGGGTCTTATTGCAATTCATTGCGGAATGATTCTCAGTACAGACGATCCAGGGCATTTTCAGAAGATCAGGAAGCCTTTGGGGTGCCTGTCATTGCTGTAGCTAGAGACATGTTGTCGTTGACTCCATGCAACCTGCCCTGGACAGCAGAGGTATCTGTTGTCTCCTCTGAAAAAAATAGACCTTCATCACAGCCGGGTCTCGTTCCAGTTCTCTGCTCTGTTCTGCGCCCAGAAGATCTCTCCAGTAAAATTCCTTCTTTTTATGGGCCATGGCTCCAGCTGCATGAATGATATTGAAAACCCAGTTTTGAGAGCAGCTATATTTTTATCATTTGCTAAGCTCTAGTTTTGAGCGGTATGCAGCAGCTGTCTTGGCAACCAGACAATCCGGCAACCGTGGTCTTCTGGATCAACAGGCAATAGGAAGCGCTGGCCAAACGCGCCTTTTGCGTGTGCCGAGTGGGGGAATTCTAGCTTTTCAAATGTTCTTTCAGGTTTCAAAGTGCTGAGAATAGCTGGCCAGAAGAAGACAGGTGTATGTTGGCCCAYGGCGCTCTCAGACACTGGATCAAATGATTTTTTTCAAAAATCATTTTAGAAAATTTGAATGTATGCTTGGGAAGGAACAACTGCAGAAATGACTGAATGTTCTGACTTGCCTTTATCCAAGTGAAGTCTTTCCTCTCCTCTGTTTGAAATACCTTTTGTTCAATATTTTAAAATTTGCCATTCCGTTATCAAAAATGCCCAAATCAGAAGAATATGAAAAATGACAGTATTTGCAAAACAAAAGGAACTTTGAAATGTTGCTCTTTATTTGAGTTTGAAACAAAGTTTGGGGGGCTTGCTTTACTTTTCCTTTGTTTTAATCTTGAAAATCTCCAGGAAATAGAATTATATTTGTTCTACCMGTCTACTGCTCACTTAAATTCTGGTAGTATTGAGAATTTAGGGAAAAGGGACCGATGTTATCTGTTRGAACAGCCCAGATAGAGACATTATTCTGTTTTTATGAAAGCCAAAGGCGGAATTCACATTTATTTGAGTTKCTGCAGAATCTGGCTTATATCTGGGACGTTACAACATATTGTTTCAATCTATATTTTTATTAGCAATATTGATAACGTTAGAAGAAATATGATACAGRAAATAGCTTATCAACTTCAATTAATTTTATGGCAGGACTTTTAATGAAGATAAAACAAGAATTCAGCAAATGGCTGAATCTAAAAATGTTGTCACTAAATGGAGAGGAGAGAAAAGTGGAGGAAATTTGAGCCCTAGCTGCACGTTCTGAACTGAATAGCTGGATATTCATAAGGATTTTTCCTCAAGCCATGTGAGGCTGGTGCCCTCGGCCTGCTGCCCATGCCCAGCCGGGGYGCCTGGTCTGCAGAAGTCTTGGGTCCAGCAGACATGGAGCAACCCATGGCCAGGACCAAGATTTGGGACTGAGTTCTTCCTCGTAGCAAGAAATATGCTGAATCCTGTATTTCCTAAAGATACATTAACATTTCTTTATTTGTACCTATGAATGATTTGTACCTTTTTAAAAAAAAAAATAAATAAATAAATAAAAAAAAAGGTTTAGAACCGCCATCTCTGTGGAAGGGTTGGTGGCGTAGGCTGAGGATAAATCAGTCCGGCCTCCCGGCTTGTTCCATTTTGTCCTTCTATTGAAAACATCCGTGAAATACAATCCCACTGGCAAGTTCACCAAAGTGCCTGAAATCTATGGGGCTTTTTTCTCTATTTAACTTTCTGTCAAAGGCAGAAACTCAAAGGCATCTAAAGTAACATATAACGGAAGACGATGGTTATAGCTGATGAGAGTTTGGGGTTAGGTGGATACAAGCAGGGTGGCTTCTGATGGGGCCAAATGGGTATAGCGGTCTTTGCCCCTGGCTGATTCCTCTTAATGGTATTTGAAACCTTCTTGGTGGGCGCAACGGCAGTGTGCGTGTTCTCCCAGGCAGCCTCCATTCTCCTGGATAAGCAAGCATATTTCTGCTGGGCTTTGTTGGTTTGCCATGAATTTATACGGTCACCGTGCTCGAGTGGACCAATGGCCAAAGCAGAGGGCAAATGATGATCCCTGGAGCACCAGCTGAGTAATAGCAAGAATAACTTCCAGGAACTGCACAAGTCYATTACTCTTTCCTTGCTTTTGGAGTCAAGGCACTGTTTTATTTGCAGGCCTGACTCAAAGCAGATGGACCTGTCAAAGATCACTCACACAGGTGAGCTGAATTGGGCTGATTAGCTGTTAAGTGCTCCCAGCTGCTGGGCAAGGCACGGAGGAAATTGTTGGAGCTGGGATCCAGCTTAGAGATGAGATCTGGAGTGAGTGCCAAGAAGGAAAAAGTGAATTTCTCCAAATAGTCATTCTCTTGAAATCTGAAAAAGTGAGGCTTTAAAAACAGCGTAAAGTGTCTGAAAACCTCTTTAGGGCACCTAGTATATCTTCAGACTTCAGTGAGCTAGAAACCATCTCTAGCCCTTGCCCCCATCTCTGGTTTTGTTCGGGACCTGCCTCTTCCAGGCAGTGGATGTTACCTTTGCTGGGGCTCCTCTGTTATCGCGGGTGCTTTCCTCTCCAGAAAGGTCTTGAGCTTTACTTGCTGGTGAGTGTTGTCTGATTTATAAGCTTAAAGGATCTTTCATAAAACCTGGAATACTTATTTTACTAAATGACTACAGTAAACTTAATGTTTTAGGATAAGCAATTTACCTCATGTGGAAGGGAACTGCAGGGAATTGTTTGATGTATGCAAGTAGATGGCAGGTCCTTGTTGTGAATGTCACCAAGGAGGCACAGAGAAGTGGATTTATAAATAACTATAAAACCAGAGAAATCATTTCTAAACTGCAAGTAATAATATTATGAATAGATGATACTAATATTACTAATGGATGGCTTAGATGCTCATTCTACCACTGGAGGGTTTATAGCCCTGCCTAGCGCTTGGGGCTGCAGTAGAYGTTAGAGAAGGTTTCAAGAAAACAGAAATAAGATAACGCAAGTCACAGAGGCCTCTTGCTGTCTCTATGATCCTGTCTGCCCCAGCTACGCGGCGCTGCGACGGCTCCGGGCGTCCCTCGGGCAGCCCCGAGGCAGCCTCATCTCCAAAAAGTGCACCAGGAAGGGGAAATAACCCTTGGGTTTGCTCTGCCTTTTTTTTAATGAAGTTTGCAGAGCATTTGCATAATGTCATTTTCCAGGTTATTATGTAAAATATGCATTTTTTTTGTGTGTGTGATTTTCCTACTCGGTAGAGAAAACACTGCTTGGTCTATCCCATCTTCAGGTTGATATGGATTGGTTGGAAGTGAAGAAACGAATGCTGTGTCTCTCAGTAAACGAACAGAAATTAGAAAACGGTTTGAAAACTATACATTGAAAAGTCTTTTGTTTAGCCTTTCTATCCATATTTTAAGAGTCACCGCGTATTTTGTATATTCTAAGAGACAAACACGCACACAAAAGTAAGAAGAAAGAACAYGTAAATACTGCGCAGTCATCTGTTTCCAATAGTATATGTTTACATATTAATGTGCAATACAAATTTGTAAACACGAACATTTGAAACGTTTGTAGGAACTGATACTGGCCTTTTCCCTTTCTAACTTTATTGGAACAGCATGTCCAGTGTGGCCCCAGCCACACATGTAAATAGTTTTAATACTGGATACATTTCAACTGTGCTGGGCGCTTATTTGTTCTGCTCTGCATTGCTATCCAATCCTGGTTTGTTTTGCATAATTATGATACAAATTATCATCTAATTACAGCCCAAACCTCAGAAGATCAAATGTATAGCAGGGTCTTTCTATAAGAACAGCTACACCCAATGCTCCGTCTAGGTACTCGGCCATCTTTTAGCTTCTCCAGTAGATGCATTAAATTCTGGAGAAACTGGAGAGTAAACTGCACTTTGATTAAAAGCACTGTTGTTGGGGGGGGGTTGTCTCCTTGTTTTTTTTTTAAATCAGCCTCTTGGTTTTCCAGCGCGGAGCCCATCCCGTGCCGCGGTGCGGAGCGCGAGCACGGTGCCCTTCGCCGCGGGCTGCGACCGCCATCAGGTATTTCYGAAAAACTTCAAACTTCTCCTGAGAAAGGCCAAACGACTAATAGCCCGGACAGTTGAGTAAGCTTAAGCTTTTAGACCATTTTGGATTATTTTCTCCTTATTCCCATTTAAAAAGCACAATAACATGAATTTTATGCTCTTTTTCATCCACTGAGTCTAGAAAATTGATAACTTTTGCAATTGTCATGGGTTTCCAAGTGATGTTAATGGGAGGAACTGCAAAGCAGTGTAAAAATCTGCTTTTGTTTTATAAGCGCATGGGCCCTCTTGAAATATTTACCTCCTTTTTCCCAGACTCATATTTAATAAATAATGCTGCGTTACTCTGATAGTGATGGTGAGTTACCTGCTTGTGCTCTGCACTCAGTTCCCACTAGCAGCAGTTTAAAAAAAAATCCATCACTAGAAGGTAGCCTGCAAGTTATCAGTTACTTTGGGCACAGTTTTTCTCTTATAAGCAGAACCATCTATATTGTAGTAGGGAMGATTCAACCAAATCACCGCTGTGACTATTCAGAGCTCTTATTTGTCAAGGACTTTTCCCGTTTGCCGAAGCAGCCTGCTGCCCACGCAGTACCTGCTCGACTGGCTGCTCAGGCTGCGGTTTCTGGACTCCCCGGCTCGGCGGGTTGTGAAATACGACCCCGCCATCGAAAGCCCTGCAAGCGGCTTAAATCGCATCCTTTCTGATGGCAGAGGCATGCGTGGAGCAAACCGTTATCCAGAGCATCAATGGACTTCGCTAATCGCTTTGATATGGTGGGAGAGCTCCAAAGGCAGCAGTCGTAAATCTACTCCTCGGTCTCACGTGTCTTTAAAAAGAAGCATTTTGAGCTGTGAACAGAAAAAAAAGGGAGAAGAGGCTGCAGTGGATTTGGGCTATGGAGGGAAATAGAGAAGGCGAGCTCTGTGCGCTGGAAAGAAAAGCTCTGCTCCCCTCTCTGCCTCTGCTGACCTAAACCAGGAATATTCCCACTGCAGCGAGTGGTCTGGAAGCAGCACCCAGGATGGGGAAATCACATCTCAAATTTAAACCCTGCAAGGAAATCTTGAGATTTTGCAGCACTCTCATGGTTTTGTGCGAGGGTTGGATTTGGGGTGACTGACCAAGCCCTCTCTGGGCACATCGCAGATGTGATGGAGGCATCTCCCCAGGCTTTCTCCTCCTGCTTCCGACCAGACCGGGGCCAGYGTGCCGTGGTGGTTGGGCAGCTTTGGCCTGGTCTAACATGACAACACAGACAGCAGGACGGAGAACTGGCATTGGCTCAGAGTATCATTTTGTTCCATAAGGAACCACCAGTATCTTTTGCATTAGCTACGAAAAACTATTTGAYTTTTGAAACAATAGAATCAAGAGCTAAACACAAAGGGAAAATAATGAATCTAACGTAAATTCAAATAATCTGTATTTAACAGGCTYACTCGTATAGTGCTTACTCTCCCCTACAAAGTAAGTTGTATTTATACTGCTGTCTAATCCACACTTTTCTTTGCGTCTGGATTTGTGGAGCTCCTTTGTGGAGCTCGATGCTGGAAGCAAGGAGCCGTGTGGTTCGTCGCATCGCGTGCCTGCTCCGTGGCCAGGCTCGGAGCGCGTTTCCCGTGGCAGCGTGGGCAGGGCAGCATGACCGAGGCTTGGCTCCCACCAGACCCACCRTTACGTAACAGAACTTCTGAGTTCAGCTAAAATATCTTCCAGTTGCCACGAATTATCCAGCGATTTCGTCATCTSAAAGGCTGGCTTACCAGAGCCGCAGGATCCTGGCAAAAAACGCTCAGCAAACACTTGTTGAAAGCGTCTGATCTCAGTGTCCCTGTTCCTCTGGGAAAAATGATGTGTTTTCCTGACTTGCTCGAAGAAAGCAAAAGTTAGGCTTGTCCGCTCACACGAGCGTCTCTCCACTGGTCRTCAGCGAACGCTCACACCAGCAACCTGGTGAGGCACATCTAAACCAGACCAGTTTCAYCGGGATTATCTGAGCAGTCGCAATGAGATGGTATCGCTCAGATGTTGCACTCCCAGCTTCGTGCAGAAAGGCACAGGATAAACACGGAGATTGGAAAACGCGTATGCTGTTTGCAAGCATTCCCTGAATTGAAAACGGAGTGGCTCTGTCAAACAAATAATTTGTTCAGCTTTAGTAGATGGAATTTCTTTGGTCTGAATTGCAATGAGCTATCATCCTAAAATCATCTATGCGGAAAATCTCTGTTCTAGCCATTTTCAGTCACATTTTTAACCCGACAGACATGGATTTGTTGGATCACCCAGTCCTGGCCATCAGCTCTGGATTATTTTATGTAATTCTCCCTTTTCGGAAAATTGGAGGTTACTTGCTACATCCGCCCACAAAGCGGTGGCTGAGCTGGAAGGGGGCTCGCGCGGGAGCAGACCCGCGGGCACGTCGCCGCGTGAGTCGTCCTGGGGAGCGCAGATCTGCTCCGATGTGCAAAGTCCGGCCCCGCGTCTGCACCGCCGTCACCTGCGGGAGCCGGCCCACCGCGAGCCGCGTGTGCACTCCCAAATGAAAAAAAGGTTTCATTTTTTTAATAAAAATAGAGAGATGATAAACTGCTAAGAAACAGCACGAGAAAGCAGGCTTGTTCATTTTTGCAGCTGTACAGACCATTTAACCAGGCAATGCCTGGCCTAGAGTCTCACACTGCTGTCACTGGGGGATCTGGGAATGATCAAAACAAGTAAACTGGGGAAATCAACTCTGGCTGATTTTTAGTAAAGTCTCATAAAAATAAAAGTGTGACTTTTGTTATTTTAACAGCTTTTCATACTGCTTTTTTTATTCTTAATTTGTTGTCTGTTATGGATGAAAGCAAAACCAGAACTCCAACACAAATTTTGTTTCTTAAACCTACATTTATTCCCTATATAGTGCTGTTTTATGTTTGTAAATATGGGATTCTCTTATCCTAACCCCCAAATGTGGCAGGTTCCAGCGGAACATCAGTTGCAAATCTATGTCGTATGTCAAGTAATAAAATTGGCTCTCGGTAGAGACTGAGCATCGATCAAATAAAGAATAAAATGTGCATCCCAATTTATTACTAGTTATATTGTGCCCCTGGGAGCTAGAGATTATTTACAGGAATAACAAGAATAGCCACAGGTTATAATAAGACTAACAGAACTTTTGGAAGGGATTGAAGATCTCCTGTGTCAGAGCCTCTGGAGTTACAGTTCTCTCAGCCCCAGGTGCTGTCCAGGAGTTCCCTTGCTCCATCCATCGGGCTGAGGATGGTGGATGTGAGCTCGCGTGGCAGCCCCACACCCTCTGGAGCTGCAAACGCTGCCAGGCGGCGTGCAGGAGCATCCTTCGAGGCTTCTGGAGGTGTTTCATCTCCCGCAGGCTCTCTGAGATATATCCGCGGTCCCCCAGGCAGGTCCAGGTCACAGCGTGGGCAAAGGTGTGCCCTCGTGTTCTTCGTCGTTCCTATCGCGCTGACAATCCTGGTGCCACCCCGCGCCATCTCCTGGAGGCACAGGCGTAGGAGGGCTCTTTGGGCATCCTTGCATCAGGCTCCACTTCCTGTCTTTTAGCCCGTCTTTCTTTACCTCAGCATCAGATATTTGAATTTATAGCCCCACTCTGACGACTGAGTCTTCTGGGTCCTGAAGCAACCAGACACTTCCATGTTTTTAATTAGGACCCATTCAAGTCCAGGGAGCTTGAGAACATGCTCAAGCACTTGGCCAAACGCAGTTCCTTGGCTGAGTCSAGGTCTCCAACAGTCCCTTTAAAAACAGTTGGACAAATCAAGTAAGGTGAGCTATTAGGCTGTACGCTAGGGCTGCAGCTAACTAAAGGAAAGCTAGATAGAGAAGTTCAGGAAAATATATTTGAAGAGATGCATACTTCTATGTTCCCACTTCAGAGTGCAAATATTACAAAGGTGACTGTACAGCTTGCGCTTAACCTACAACCATTACATAAATAAGCRTTCGCAAAAGGTACCACTTTGCCGTGGATCATCTCAGGTCCTTCACGCTTCCAACGATGTGACAAATTTGCCCACAAAAAGTTATATGTCTAGGAAGGTCCCTCCTGAATGCTGAAGTATTTCATAGTCAGTAATTAGCAGGCCCTTGGTTATGCATGAAGGAAGGGCTTGCTCTACAAATCAATGCGTAGCAACAGTACGGAGGTCCATTAAAGGCAATGGTTAATTGTCGGGTGCCAGTTAGAGTGATTACATCTGCCATCTCTGAAAGGAGCGGGAACGCTGTCATTCACTTTGAAATGGCCTGCTGCATTCATCAGTCTAGTTGGCATAGAAAAGTTATAACCGTACAAGCCATATGGAGGATGTAAAGAACAATTAAGTGCTTCCCGAGCAATGGGACTTGATGGGAAAATGTTTCCAGATGCATGTAATCCATACAGCATTTGACTAGCAGAATTGGGTACTTGTAGACACTGCCCATTTAAGTCTTCAGTTTTACCATTTTTCAGATTTGTTACACCGAGAGAAGAGAGTTTTGGCATATCCACCATGAAGTGGGGTAAAACATGCGGGTTGGTGCCTCCCAGTTTTTCTTGGCTTGGAAACACAAGAGACTGTTGTCTTAAAAAGCCCGTAGGACAAATCCTGTAGTAGAGGGGCACGCTGAGGTTGTGCAGGTACGTTTCGGGACACGCCACRCCAATGTTGCTCGCTGATAGATGAAACGCAGGAGGCGAGCAAGATGGAGAAAGCAAGGAATTCAGAGGAGATGGCGTCCCACCACTGGAGGCCACGGGTGACGAACTGGAGCTCCCACCTAGAAATAAGAACAGAAATCGTCAAAACTGTGCTAGCTGGTGCTCACAAGCAAGAATCCCTGCTCTTACTCCAGATCTCCCTGTGACTGGTATCCATCCAAAACCACAAATCAGCTCCTGGAAAATGAGATTTGTCCATAAATTATTTGCATTACCTGGCACTTATCTAAGAAAAAAAAAATTCACATACATCTAATCCCATTAATTTCCCCGAGACAAATATCAGGTTTGATTCCACGCAGACTAGTACCTGCCCAGGTCTGTGCCTCCCTCTATAACTAACGACCTTCTCCTGTTATACGTACACTAGTTGGAATTTTAGGTTTCCTATTTTTCTTGTAAATTATTGGCAGCTTTTCCCTCTTATATATAAGAACCAAAAAAAAAAAAAAAAAAAAAAAAGTATTCAGCCTGATGGGAAATTTTTTGCACCTTCCTGCTCACAGGAATTGACTCATTTTACTTGGCTTGCCATGCAGTTTGAAACACGCACTTGAACACTATAGGTGTCCCAAGAAGGTTTAAACGCTGTTGTCATTTTAACACTCTCTTAGGTGAATCAATGAACACTTTCATAATTGGGGAGAAAAGCTTACTTCACACGCACGAGCGCTCTCGAGGCTACTCGTGTGCACCGACCCTGCCAGGCGCCGGGTCCCCGCTCCTCCCGCGGCACCTCGCCGGCAAAGCCAGGGAGCGGCGGCTGCTCCGGCGCACACGGGGCACGCTGCAACAGCCGGTCCTCAGGCTGAACAGMCGCTGTTTTACTCTAACTCCGTTAAGGAGACACATGCCCCCGCTTCGCGTTCGTTAACCCATTTTTTTTAAAGTTTTTTTCCACCATATTTTCAATTTTTTATTTTGTTTTTCCACCTTGTTTTGTCAAAGTCTTTGGGAAAGAAAGGAGGGGAATGCAAGTTCAGTTTTGCTCTGGTTTTCTGTATTTACACTTAATTCAAAATACTGTATTGTCTGGATGCGATCTGCTCAGATTTTTATGTGCAATCAGCTATACAGAATCAATTGGAATAATAAAATCCTACCTGCTAGTACATTAGATCGAAAACACACAAAGATTTTGGACATGATGYAAGCTAATTTTGCTCACAAACTCCCAGCAAACAGTACAGCTTGCAGGTTGAGGAAAAAAAAAAGGTTGAGGAAAAAAGGTTGAGGAAAGCRCAGGCAGCATCTATTTGCAAAAAAAAAAAAAAAGAAATGCTGGAAAGTTTTACAGGTTTTTCAGGCTCACCCCTTTCCCGACGGAGTCCATGGCTGCTTTAGTACGGACATCAGGAGGAGCGGGTGCCGGGCAGGGGTCTGTTCCCCTCCTGACAGACCCATCCTGAATTCCCACGGGCACTAAAGGACTTTTGGTCATGCAAAGTGAGGGGTTAGGGCAGCATTTGGAGCGCAAGGCAGTGCAGGAATCCCGCTGCAGCTGGCTACAGGAGAGCAAAGGCGGTACAAAGTGTCTTAAGCAGGAATATCACCCCATCCCCAGGACCAGTCTGGAGATGGGGATCGCRGCAGGGAAGACAGAATAATGCAAATAGCAAGAGCAGAAATATAAAATAGAAAGAACTTTATACAGAAAGAATAGAAATATTCAAATAGAAAGAATACTTTCTGGCATTTTTATCAGACTTATCACCAAATTTTTATTCGTTGTTCAGCACATTGTTCTTTCTTTTAATTTGGTTTCTGGTTTGGAGGCTGCAGCATTTCTATCTTTCAGATTTTCTTCAGAAATACTGTTTTATTTTTAGTAGGAACGGAAACTTCGTTATATTTATATTATTTCAGGAAATCGACCCTTAAGAAAATACCAGCTCTGTTAAGACTAGCAAAAAATTCCTGGGAACCGCTAATGTTTTGGAAGCTGCGTGACAGATTGCAAAGGCTGTGCAGGGTCCATCAGTCCTCCTGCAACGTGTCCGTCAGTCCCTTTCCCCCGGGCTCACCTCACAACCTTCCAAACAGGTTCAAAAGCAGCATTTTTCACRAGGCTTCTTCTCAAAAAGCAGCTATCTTTGCAACCGATAGTCTTTTAATTTCTCCCATATCGTTACGAGTCTGATTTTTACGTCTTTGTATTTCTACACTTTAACAGTATAAAACCTTGCTGTGATAAAACAAGTAATATTTTCCTGGAGAGACAGGAAAAAATTATGAATGTCCTAATATGGAAGCCTTCGAAAATGAGAGTTACACCGGCAGCTTTAACTCAAGCCAGAGCCCTCCAGGCACCAAGGCGCCGTCAGCTTCTCTCCCTCGGCGCTCTGCATAGGCAATCTGCAGCTGATATCCCCMAAAACCGTTTTTTTCTGAAAACGGCTTGCAAGGGACAGAGCTGCACMACTCAGGCGGAGGGAGCCGATTTTCGTTAAAAACAAARCAAAACCAAACAGAACACTTTCCTATCTGTCCCGCACTTCTGCGGAGCCAGACGCGCTGCGCGGCTGCTGCGTCCTGCACACGAGGCAGCTCCGCGGCCCGGCGCGCAGCGCCCGCGCAGCGCCCGCGCTTACCCGGCTGCCGGGCGGCGCTCCGCGGGCTCCGCGGCGGCTCCGCGGCGGCTCCGCGCGCCGGGGCGACCCTCCGCGTGCCTGGAGCTTTTATCTGCCCTCCGTTTCTAACTCCCGCTGCAGACGCGCACCGAGCCGCCGCTGCACGGGGCCTGCGCTCCGCTCCTCAACGCGAGCTTCGCGGGAGGTTTGCCCTTTTTTTCTCTCTCCCCCCCCCCTTTTTTTTCTTTTCCTCCCTTT
>NW_028185317.1:1923745-1925383 GCF_003343005.1 Rhea americana | reverse complement strand
GTTGGTGAGCTTGACGCGGTCGAAGCTGATGATCTGCCGCATCCACGTCTCCCCCGAGCACGGGGAGTCGGGGTGCACGTAGAGCCGCGGCGTGATGCACGAGTGGTCCGTGTTGCCCGCCACCATCCACTGCGAGCTGTGGTAGACGTACCTGCGCGGGGGGGGGGGCAGGCGCGGCTGCAGGGGCCCCCACGGACGTGGGCAGGACCCACAGCACGGACAGCTCGGCGCCCGCCGGCTCGCCGCCCRGCCGCGCACCTCTGCGCCCCGCTTTAGGTGTGTGCGTACACACACACGCATTCTATATTCGTTTTTATATATGTATATATGTCAGATGTGGATGTATATATACGCAGTCTGTATTTTCTATATACTTCCCTGTACATATGCGCTCTGTATKATACATATATTTCTCTCTCGGCTGCAGATCTATGTATTCCGTATTATATATATTGCAGATGCGCGCACATATATATATACATTTTGCATTTTACATATATATGTATATAGCTCGGATGCAGATGGKCCTGATCAGGCTGCTGACTGCAAATACCGGTCTCGCACGTGGGAACGGCTGCGTGTCCGTGTGCGTGCGGGCGCGGGCGGCCGCGCAGCCCCCGCGGTGGGGCTCGCTGCGCGCAGGGAGCCGTCGAGGCGCAGGACCCGGCCCTTACCTGTATCTTTTGGAGTCCACCGGGACCACGTCGATGGCGATGTAGTACTGCTGCAGCGGCTCCAGCCCCTTCACCTTCACCCTCACGGAGGGGAACATCCGCCTGCAGGCACAGAGCAGCGGTTAGCGGGCCGGGGGGGGGGTAGCTAAAGCTGCCGTTTTAAAAGGTGAAAAAGATTTAAAAAACTAAATGGGCACCGAAAAGTAAAAATAAATAATAAAAAAATAAAAAATAAAAATAACAAAACCCAACAAACCCACAACGAAAGAGAACCAAAAGAAGAAGAAGAAGCCGCAGCAGCAGCGCTGGTGACAGCTCGTGGGCTGCAGCAGGGAAACGCGAAGAGACGGGGAGCGGCGGGGCCGCGGCGGGCGGCGCCGCGCCGCGGAGGTGCTGCGCGGAGCCCGGGCGGCGGCGGCGGCGGCGCCGGGAGGCGACCCCCGACGGGCGCCCGCCGCGGCCCGCGGCGCCGCTACCTGCCGGCCTTGGTGATGATCATCTCGGTGCCGATGTCGTGAAACCTCCTCCAGAGCTCGGAGCCCTGCAGCTCCACCTGCACCTCGCCCCTCGCCTCCCGGCTCTCCGCCGCCTTGGGCCGCTTCTCTGCGGGGACACAGACGGGGCGGCTCGGGGGCTGCGCGCCGCGGCCCGGCGGCGGCTCGGCGGCCCCGCGCCGCCCCCCGCCCGCCGGGGCCGGGACACCGGGGCCGGGACACCCGGGACCGGGACCGGGGCCGGGACACCCGGGGCCGGGACCGGGGCCGGGACGGCCGGGACCGCGGCGGCCCCGGCGGGGCGGTACCAACCGGCGTCGGGCGCTTTGCGGCTCTGCCCGCGGGCCGCGGGCTCCTCGTCGCGGCCGTCCGGCAGCTTCCTCTTGGCGGATCTCCCCACCAGCGCCTCCACGGAGAAGGCGTGAGCCCGGGAGCTGAGCGCCATCCCCCCCTCCCCCGACGGGCGCCGG
>NW_028185317.1:1912207-1922515 GCF_003343005.1 Rhea americana | reverse complement strand
TGCAAACCGAGGGGTTGCACGGAGCTGGCCGCTGCGCGGCCTTTCGGAGAGGAGTGGGGTGGCTGAAGCGGAGCGGGGGGCCGCCAGGTCACTGCGGTGGAGGTGGTCCAGCCTTCGGGGTGAGAGGGCAAACGCTCCTTTCCCTTCCTGAGTTTCAGCTAAGGGCCACCCGCTCCGACGCCGTGAGTTCATCCAAACCTAGCAGCCGCCGTGGGAGCGGCGCTGGGGCAGCTGCCGGGAAAGCGGAGCTTTGCTGTGCCCTGGGGAGGGCAGGGGAGATGGGTCCTTCCAGCCGGGATGGCTCAAGGCTGCACGGAGCCCTGTCCTGGCTCTCCTTGCAGCAGGGCCCTAGGTGCAGTCAGGCTCCCGGGTGCTCCAGAGCTGCCYTCTGGCCTGTGGGTGTTCATGAAACCTCTGCTAGGACAGAGCAAGGCTAATGAAGAAAATGTGCGAGAGGATAAAATTCATAGGTCAGCTAAGAAAGCAGCGTGCTTGGGCTGGGGATGCGGGAACATCCGTGCTGCCCAGGCTCGCTGTGTCTTTAGCAGCCAGGTGGGAAGGGAATAGCGTACTTGGCTCATCTTTCTGTCACCCCTCCAAGCACTTCTGTCAGTTTCAGAGGAAACACTGGTTTATACGAAAGTGAGAACTTTCAGCATTTCTTGCAGCACTTGTTGGGGTCTGTGCCCTGATGCCTACGTTTTTTCCAAGCCTTGGACCAGCAGCAGAATGAAACCGGCTGGCTGCACGGAGACGCAGAGCTGGTGCCTGGCAAGGCGCCTCTCAAACGCCGTGTGCTTTGACTGCCGCAGAACCGTGCTGTTCTCCTTGTCACGCGTTGCAGGGACACTCATGGGGAGCTTGCTGCGTCGGACGCAGGCAGATTCAGGAGCGAGAAGTTACCRCCCCTGTTTGGACACGAATCTCTGCAAGATGCAGCTGAGCTCCCAGCGACAGCATTTGGGGAAACTAACAGCAAGGTTTGTAACAACAGCTGGGAGAGCTGCAGATAAGCTGTGAAAAGGACTATATGGACCGATATTCCTTGAAGGCCCTTCCCTGGGCTTTGCTACAGAGCTGTGTGCACCTGGCGTTACACGCAGGGCGGAGGCAGCAGCCCCGACGCTGGTATCCGTGCCGGCCTCTCCTCCCGTGGATTTCAAAGAGAGTAAGATGCCGATTAACTTTTGATTGAGCTTTTCCGAGGCCGGTGGTGCTTACCCTCCTTTGCAAGGTGTCTCTGGAGAGGAGCTATGCTAATTTGCAGTCAGAAAGGTTTGTTTCTTCCTTTGCCGCAGCCTGGGCCCTCCCGCTTGTTTTACTCAGCGGTGGCCTTGCAAAGCCCCAAACCCTCTGACATGATTTTCCCTAGCATTAGGCGTGCTCAGAGGCACCTGCCTGCGAGGAGATGGGTATCGCAGCCGGGTCCGCGGTTCAGCAGGGCTTTGCTGCCAGGGGSGCGTTAGTTCTCGTGTGGCCGGCGGGCCCAGAAATTCACGGGCGTTGGGATGGTGGAAGAGACCTTGAGGTTACCTCCTCCTGCCCTAGGCCTGAGGCAGGATCAGCTCTACCTATGCAGACACTTACTGCTCCTTGAAAAGAGGCATGAAACAAATTTCATGATCATGGTCATAATTACAACATAAGCTCGTGATTTAAACGTGAGGTGAACTACAGGTCCTCCTCCGAGCACGGCCAYGGGTGACTTTTTGTCCTTACCAATTCTGATAGAAGCCAGCTGAGGGCATTAAGTGTAAACTTTTATCTCTGCTGACATGACATATTATTAAAAAGTATTTCAAGTAATCTTTTAYTTCCTTTGCATTGCAACACATTTCAAGAACTTGGACAAGGATCAACCAACCCTTTTTAATTTCCTACAGTGAAAAATAAAACAAAAATAAAGCACAATTGAGATGATATAATCAGGAACATTTTGAGGGTTTAGGTCAAATTAATATGTCAGAGAAGTGTTTTCTGGGGACTTGGAGAACTTTAATCTGTCAGAGACTGACTCAGACCGTTCTTGAGCTTTGTAATCTTATTGTCTTTAACAAATTATTTGATGGTATGTAATATATTACCGTCATCAGAAAATTGAGCAAAAAATCATTTGGCATAAAATTCAGATTAACTAACTTAATTTTAAGGCAAATGTTATACARTATGCTCTGAAATGTTTGCTTAACTTGAAAGTGATCGTTTAATACTGTCCATTAATCTATTAAAGCACACAGGTAAATTCCCAACATGGGCTTTACCGAACACTTTATAGTCAGACTTTGAGAGATTTAATTTTGTTCAAGCTGCACTTGGTTTTGCCAAGATTTATTTTGCATTTAGCAAAACAAAAGAAAACAAACCCCCAAACCAAACAAAACGTGACTTGTGGCTCAGGGATAACATTTGAAGTACACAGATCACCTGCACTCAATTATGCRTCCAATACTTTTATCATTTGTATCTCCATCTGATATGTCACAGACATACCATAGACGTATCATAGACATAAAGCTACAGTTAAAAAATTGATACGAAGATATTTGCAGTTCTAACAGGCAAATTGGATAAGTTGTTCGTTCCCTGCTTTGAGAATTGCTAGCAAGAAAAATCTTTTTGTTAGCGTTTTGGAAAAAAGGTTTTCCAATCCTGCAGATTTTCCACTGCATGTTTATATGTTCCTGATAGGAAGGACGTTTTCGAGCTATRCCAGAATTACACACTAGAACTCTAAATGCAATTTTTGAATGTAAGCTAGCTGAATATTTTGACAACAAAAACCTTTGGAAATAGAACTTTCAGCCTTCTACCATTCGGATGGGTTAAACATAACAAACAGTCCTTTGGAAAATACCTATTTTGCTTGTTTCTAGCTCGGACCTTYAGCAGTAAAAGGTGAGAACAGCCTTTCCGTGACCGGGGGCTTTTTAGCGCATCCTTCTCCCRGCCGCAGCTGGAGGCTGCCCCGGGGGCAGGGTCTGACCAGGGGTCCCAGCGCTGCCCCTGCACGGGGCTTTCCAAACGCTGCCGCTGCCCTTGCTCTGCGCGGTGCAGCAGCGGGTACGTGAGGCGGAGAGGGACCCCCGCGTGCTGCAGCGGGAGGGCGGCCCGAGCAGCGGCGTCGCGCGGCCTTGGGGTACAGAGGTGCCCGGAGGTCTCCAGCGCCTGCAAACGCACGTTGCCCTGAGCGAGCTCCTGCTTTACCCCACCCAAAATAAGGGTTGAGGACACATCTGTGCTGTTCGCAGCCTGGCGCCTCTTCGCAGCCCTCCCCGCATCCCCCTCCTGCGTCGTCGTCTCCTCCACCAACCACCCAGACGGTCTGGCGGCAGCCCAGGTCCCTTCCGCCCACTGGTGACACCAAACGTGCCACCACCCTCATGTTTTCCCCTTCAGAGTCTTCCCTCCTAAGCCATCTTTGTGAAAATGTATTTTAGGATTGATTTTGCCATGTTTGCACATATTACGAAATCTTTCTTCTGGGACTCAGAGGCAAGTGCACATTTCTTCAGTTTCCTAACMGTACCATTATTAGTAAACAAATAATCTATTTTATTTGCAGATCTCTGCGTATTTGCTTATCGTGTTGCATAYTTAAATGGATGTCCTTCCTCAAGCTTATTAAGGATAAACCTAAAACTGAAGAAATGCAAGCTCAAATCTAGTATTCCAAGGAGCAAATCGTGTCATTCCTTTGGAAGAAGAAAAAGGCTCAAGCGTGGTACGGTGTGCCACGAACGGCTGCCACTGTCAGCAAAGGAAGGGATGGAAAGTTTCTTCAGGAGGACTTAAAAGCTGTAACAAAAACAGCGTCTGGACACTTTGAATAACGCTGAACCGAATGTGACCACCAATCCAATAACCTTTCTGCGGGCTGAAATAACTCCTCTTTATTTTATGTTCTGCAGAGAACGTAAGTAACCAGAATCTGAAAATACCAAACACTTGTTTTTCCAAACATGAGTACCACTTCATTTGAATCATTAGCTAATTGCTTATTAACAGATTAACAAACAGTTCTTTTCTTTTAAAAACAATCTTTTAAAAAGARACTCCTGAAGACTAAGTAAATGTTGGCAGAAAACTCCCGTAGTAGCTTATAATAGTGCTTATGAGATTATTTTCCGGGACGTTCTCAAATGTCAAGTCCCACAGCATAGCTTTAATTTCATTCTCAGTCTTATTTTGCCCACAATGAACTTTTAAAAACCTCTRGTGTTATATTTAAGCCAAGTGTGACAGCGTACAGTTGAACCGAGCACTTAGCAAACCCTGGGCAGCAATCGGTGACGACCTCCGTCGTGGACACCAGGCTGGGACCACATGGTGACACGCGGTGTCAGGGAGAGTTTTGCTACTTGTTTTGAGGAATTAGGGTATGGCACGTTCTTAGTTATGTTTTCAGTCTTCTTTCCCCCGTGGGACATCATGTCGGCACCAGGAGGGCCCAAATCAGCATCTCTCCCTTGTCCCCCACCAAGGTGTCCCCTGAAGTGCAGCGGGACCTGGAGTCAAGCACGGCGAGGTGCTCCTGGTCCACCCTCCTTGCGGTCGCACCGTGCCAGCGTGYGCCTGGGTGCCGAGAGCCTCCAGCGAACTTGCTCTCCTTGTCTGCATTCTGCAGAGATTCCTCAGTGCCATATGTGCTGCATTAGATAAAGCTGTATTAAATAAATCTCAATTATGTTGTTTCATACATAAGCACAAAAAAAGCCGTATAGGGAATAGGATAAAACTCTAAGGAAATGATTCAGTGAATTAAAAACAATACATACTGCATTTGGGGAAAGTTAAATCAAATTAGGTGACTCAGATTGTTTGATGAGAGAGACTTCTCCAGGTTGGTGGTGCTCTCCACCGGATCTAGGAAGGTCTGAAGGAGATCAATAACGCACTCATGCTAGTAGGCTGAGGACACGTCCTCCACGTGCGTCGCCAGTGCTGGTATCAAGGCGTAACACACTGCCGTGAACACTTTTCCTACAGCAGCTCTTGGCTGTAACTACCTGCCCAACTGAGAGCTTTCCTGAGACATCCAACACGACTTGGTCAAAGTAATTAGGTCTTCTGCCAGAYACCCCGCTACAACCTCAGCATTTTTTTCTGGAAGAGCAAGATTTACTGGCTCTCTCCTAGGAGGACCCTTTTAAAGGTCGCCTTTCACAGCCAGGCTCCGTGGTTCCAGCTCGCGTTTTTGGCAGGMGCAGGGGGGCTGCGGACAGAGCAGGCACGGCTCGCGCGTCGGCGSGCGCCCGCGCTTACCCGGTAGCCCGGCACGGCAGCGCGAGGCGGCGCTCCTCTGCCTCGCGGCGATTTCAGGCTGTTGCAATGGTTTTCATCTGCCCAAGGAGCYGAGGAAAGAAAAATGCTTTGAGTCCTGCTGTCTTGTAGCGACCGGCTCCTTTTAAGGGTAGGACTCACGGTGCTGAGGGATATGATTAATGCTAGATGGGGCATGATGACCTTTCAGGAGCCTCACCATAAATTCAGACTCTTTTATTTCAACAGTGCTGGCACATGGGAGCRGTGCTGGTGAAGAAGGTTTTTTGCTTGGCAGAAATGGGTGACTCACGCTTTGGCTTGAGTGGGAGTCTGAAATTCTGTAAAAAGGGTGAGGGAAGGGGATTTGTTCTGGGATAGCTGTAACAGCTCTGCTCTGACGCTTCTTTGATGTGGTCCATCTGAGGAGCCGATGCCACCCCCTTGCACGGCGGCCCTGCCGTCCTTCCCAGGGGTGCGCGTCTAGACCRTCCTTCCATCGGGGCTCCTCCGGAGCACAGAAAACCGACGGGAAACTGCCCCTTCCCCCTCTGCGCAAGGGGAAAAAATTCCTGACGCGTTGAACTTTTCTCATAATACTTAAAGAAAATGCTTAAAGAATGTGTAATAATAGGGGATTTAGAGAGAGCAAAATTAACCACGCGGCCGAAGTGGAAAACCTTTCGAATGGCACCGAAACGCATCCTGTCTCGTTTTACCGCGGGGAGGGGATCGGGGCGCAGACGGTGCAGCGGGACCCGCTGCGAGCAGCCGGGACGTGGGGGACCCCCTTTCTGCAAGGCCACCTGGCCGTTTTCTTACCGGTTGCGCTGGCTGAGCGAAAAGAGAGCTCCAACAGCCAGGGAAACCACACAGGAGACGCAAAATTAAAAATAGGTTTGGGGGGGAGTTGATATTAAGTCGTTCTATRTTCCCGCTCGCCAGCGGAGCCCGGCAGACCCAGGGCCGCTGCTTCCCGCGTTGCCTCCCTCGGCGTCCCGGGGACGGGACGAGCCTCCGAAAAGGAGGGCTCCGGGCTTCGAGCAACAGATCGGCAGGAGCCACCGCCTGCAGGTCCGGCACCTGCCCTGCAGCTTGGCTTGCAGAGCTGCTGCTGCCGGGGACGCTCGGGTTTTCCTACCGKCCCTGCGGAAATTTCCGCCGGCTGTGGCTCTTCCTTACGTCTTGCCAAATCCTGAGGTCTCCAGCGAGCTTCCCGGCCCGAGTATTTCACTGCGCTTAGGGAACTGCGGCATTTGGGGAAGCTGAACCCAAACCAGTTGGTTTCTGGTTGTTTATTTTTAACCGATTTCTCCCCCCGGCCTTTTTTCCCCCCACGTTCACGCAGCCGCCGGACGCTTCGCTGCTGCCATCAGTTCCGGACAGGTCTGAGAAACTCCCGTCCCGACCTGCCTAGGAAGAAGAACGCAACCGGCGGCCCCAAACCGAGCGCCCGCGAGGGACCGACCCGCGTGGAGCCCGCCGGGGCTCGCGCGGCGCCCCGGGGCCGCCCGGCTCCGCTCCTCCGCCTCCTCGCCCGTCCTCTCCGGGGCTCAGCTCTGCTTTGCTGTTCGAGCCCTGGTTACTCCGGCTAATTACTGCTGCGAATGCAAAGAGGAGAGGAAACYCTGAAAGCCTGGAAAGGGCGATGCAGCTGGGAGAAGGGCGGTGAAGCAGAGAGCCTGCAAGGAGGCCGTCGCTCGGAGCCTGCGTACCGACGTGGGTTTGAACTGTTTGCTTGCACTTTGCTTAAGAAGCAACTTTTGAAATTAAACAGAAAAGATACAATCTTAATATTTCATACAATCTGCCAATACAAATATCTGTCAACAGATGTGTAAAGTAATAGCTTAAAAAAAAAAAAAAAAAGGAAAAGACTTGCATGACATTTTCTAAGGAGGGTGATGTCACCCCCCCAGCCAAGCTACATAGCCTTTGTATTTGAAATTAAAACCGCATGAACTCTCCACGCAAGGCTGGGTGAAACTATGCTTTTCAGAGTATCCCCATAGGGATGATGGATATTATTTTCTGGTTTTAATTTTAAAGTAATAAATAAGTGCAAGCGATTGACTTGCCACCCAATAGCACTGTCTGATTTGTGCGGAGTAAATGCAGTCCTTGCAGGTTAACGTGAGGTAGTTTTTACATAAAGTTCGTAAAACAAGGTCTATCGATGGCTAGTGGTGCCACAACGAAAGAAAAGCCGCGATGGCTGAGCTGATCCTCAAGCTTTAGCTCGCAGGAGGAATTGCAGACCAYGGAACAGGAGAATCTGTCTCCATGGTATTATCTCAGCTTGCAAAGTTTCCTTCTGGCTGCACTGGGTCACAGATTGAGGGCTGTAAATTATGCAGAAAAAAAAAAAAGATCTTTTTCAGTAAGAAAAGAAGAGAAACATGCAATGATTTAATATAAGAAGCACTTCAGCTTATGACTTTCTCTTGTTTGCAAACGTGGACAGTCCGGTTGAGATCCCCAAACCGTTCCGAACCTTCAAAATTAGCAAATAACCACCTGGTCCAGGGGCTCAACACCTTCCGTGGCCGTAAAGTCAAATCCCGGTAACGTTAGCAGGGGATTTGCTCTGAAAAGCAAGCGCTGTCCGAGGGGAACGCGGAAGCCAGGTGGGGCCGGGAGCGCGTGGCGGCCGGGCCGGGGGCACGGAGCAGCCGCGGCCGCGGGCCCGCGCTCGTCGCCTGCAGTTTTCTCCGCCGGCTCCGCAGAGTCACGCCAAGCCAAGCGCGTGGGTGCCAGCGCAGGAGCTCCCGTGCGAAGGGTGAGATGCTGCCCTGCCGCCAGGCTTGCCGCGACCCTCTCCGCCTTGGCCGGAGCCCGCGCTGCGCTGCGGACCGGGAGGATTTGCAGGGGTGAAAACGGGTTTTCTCGCGCTGTGCGATCCATCCGTGCTAGTTCCCCTCCTGCACGTTATTGCTGCGCTTGTTGAGCTGAGCTGCAACTTAAAATGAGGCGCAACGATGCAAATATCCGTGGGGAGGGTTGCGAGCAGGCAGCAGSGACGCTGCTAGGAGCCCTGAACTCTCCATCACCAGCACCGCTCCGGCCACCAGCGCCCTGGGAGCGGAGCTCAGGCCCGCGGGCGATCGCGCCGGCATCTTACCTGCGGCTCGGGCACTAAAAACCTGCCCCTTCCTCCCCTGCGCGGCCGGGAGCAAGCGGCGGAGCCCGCTTTGGGACGTGCACGAGCCGCGTGCCCCCGGGCAGCTGTGCGTTTCCTGCACGCCGGGTCGCGTGCGACCTTCTCATATAATGGTAGTAATCCAGCTCCGTAACAGCCCCCCAAAAATTCCTCGTCTGCAAAGAACTGCCTCCGCTTCGGGGTCGAGGAACACTTACCGCGGCGTGGGTTTGCTCAGCACAGCGTGGTCCCCGTCACCCTCCCTGGGCAGCTGCAGCGAACGGCTGAGAAAGGTGTTAATTTTGTTGTAATACAGGATACAGACACGAAACAGGGAGGGAATCAATATTCCAGGGGCTCATAGGAAATAAATATTCAGAAGACAGCGCTGTGATTTTTTTTTTCTCTTTTTTGGAAATTTATATATCAGCACTAAAGTGTAAGTAGAAAAAATCAGTAGAAAGCTAACATGAAAAATGTGGTGGTCTTGTTTTCGTTGCTGGCAAATATAGTTGAAAGATGGAAAAATGGCTAGGAAATCCGTGAGCAAATGGCCGGGGATCCTCGGCCGCGCGCAGCGCGGGGGCACTTAGGGCCCCCCCGGAGGGCAGCGGGGCGACCGGGGCGTCGCGGGGCGGCTCCACGTCCCTGGGGCTGTCTGCACGGGGAAGACGCCGCGCTCTGAGCGCTGCTTTCATGAAAATCAGGAACACGCTGAGGAAGATCGGCAAGACAAAAAAGCACGGCCTTAACTTATCAAGCGCTCCGTCCAATAAATAGTGTCAGATACATTCAGTTACCAGCAAAACTGTAAACTTCATGCTGGGAGCTTGCACGTGCGGCGGAGGGTGCTGCCGAGGGATCGGCGTGGGCAGTTTCTTAGCCGCAAAGCTACAGAAATTGCTACATTTAAAGGAAGAAAGTCAAATTAAAAACCAGTTAGTGCTCTACGGTTCACCCCTTGTGCCTACAAATTGCTCCTCAAATCACTGTAAGTGAGGGAGATGGAAAGGGAAACGGCGGGTTTTCTTGCGCCCTTTTTCCTGCGTTTCGGGGTCCCTTCCAGCACTTCCTCTACGCAGTCCGCTGGCCAGTTCCTCCTCCCGTCCCGCTGGAAAGCACGAAGGGGAAAATCTTGTTATTATTTATTTTTAAAGGCAAAGAAAACTGGCAGAGAGATCAAAGCAAAAATATGATATCTGAAAGCTTTTCAATTCTGTTTCTATACTTATTAGATTTAATACTTATTAGCAAATTATATTTATTGAATTAAACCTTCACGTGACTCTGCTGCCTCAGTGCCATTAAGAGGGTTAAACCCGCAGTTAGGAAAACAAACAGCAAACCTATACTTAGCGATAGTCCCAATATTGGCAATTTGCTGCACTTCTGTCTGTCGTTTGCCGTTCTGAGCGGCGCAGAGGCGCTTTTTACCCCCAAAAGCCACTGCAAAAGCTACGGCTGGTGCTTGGCTCTAGAAGTCGCTTGCGTCCTCGGATTTGGCCAAGTCCTGGAAACGAGCAGCCGGCCGGTTATCGCAGCAAACCGCGGCGATCACCGCTGCAACGGACCGCTCCTCGAGCCGCGCGCGGGGATCCGCCTTCGCGGGCTCAAAACCCACCCGGCTCATCGAGCCGGCGCAGCCGCAGCCGGGTTGCTGCAAATGGTTCAGCGATGAAACACACGCACAGAAATGCACCAAAATAACCCGCTTTCTGGGAAATTGGCTTCCGGCGAGCTGGTTGCAACGTGCCCGGGAGCGGGATATTTCCTACCCCGCTTGACAAAAGCCCTACGGCGATGCAACAGGAGGAAGAAAATCTCCGTGATTAACCTCAGCTCGTGAAACCCGCTACGGGTGAAGCAGTATTTTTAAATTCCAGTTAAACCTTTTTTTTTTTTTTTTTTTT
>NW_028185317.1:1883404-1911497 GCF_003343005.1 Rhea americana | reverse complement strand
CCCTTGCGGGTTGCGCGCGGAGCGGGACGAGCCGCGGGGCTCCGGCCAGGCGCCGACGGGCCGTGGCGCCCCGCGGCCGGCGTCGAGGCTTCGCCGCGCGAGACGTCGCTGTTGGGTACGGCTCGTGATCGCCTCTTTGGCACGTGCAAGCTCCGTCCCTGCAGGATTTTATATCAGAGCGGAGACCGGCACCGTGTGCCGGCTAACGGGCCCCTCGGTGCCGTYTTGACGGTGTGAAGCGCTCGGGTTTTCCCCGGGGGGGACGAATGCAGTTTCAACGTGCGAGACGCGCGTGGTTGACCCGAAGCAACGCCAGCCAACCCGTACGCGGGCGAGATTTGGTAGGTTGGGTGACTCGATGCGATTTTTTTATTGATTGAACGCTTTCCTGCACACACAGCGCTTTGGGGGTGGRTGGGTGGAGGACACGGAAGCCAGGAGAGAAGAGCGTTGCTCTCATTTGGGATGAAATCAGCATTTTTCCATTCTTAGTAATCTCGGACACCGGGAATTCATTCTTGTATCTCGCACGGCCGAAGAGGCTTGTCACTTCATGCAGCCCGTCCTTCTCGCCGGAGCAGGGGCAGCCCGTCCCCTGCACACTCTGCTCCTGGTCCCAGTCCTCGTCCTGGTTCTGGTCCCACTCCTAGGCCAGGTCCTGGACCCTGTCCTGATCCTGATCATAGTCTTCATCCTGGTCTTGGTCCCAATGCTGGTCCTCGTCCTGGTCCCAGTTTTGCTCTCGATCCTGGTCTTGTTTCTGATCCTGGACCCTGTCCTGGTCCTGCTCACAGTCTTCGCCCTGGTCCTGGTCCCAGTCGCCGCTTGCAAAATACAGATGATGATTAATTAACATTTCTAACATACAAATGCAAAGCGTTTACCTCCAGAGACCGGTGACTGCTCACCCCCRCTCACCTCGCAGCCTCTAGAGCCATCGGTAACAGGCTGCCGCTGTTAAATCGCCCGTTTTAAAACATGCCGTGGGAAATTGGGGGGAAAAGACAACGTCCCCCGTTTAATTTCCACTGGATTAATTTTCCATGCTCTGATTTCTGGTTGCCCAAGGTTTTTATCGAAYATCATTGGCAGATTTTATTGCTTTTTTGGGCCAAACATTGCAATTTCAATGAAACGATTTGCTCATCAAAGAGTATTAACAGTGAGTGCTGGGAAGAGCATGTCATGAAAACGGCTAGCCTAACTTCCCAGATCTTTCCTAAAGCACACATTCATGTTCTACGAATATTTATGGCCAAATCATCCCCCCCCCCCTTTTTTTTTAATTCCACTGATACTGTGAAAAATGATTGCAAATGCATTGGAACGGTGCAGAGGAAGCGGATGCCAGGGTTGCTCTGGAAATCTGCGGGGGCGGGCTGCTAAACACCCCCGAAATCCGGCCTCGGAGCAGGCAGCCGCCGTGGGAACCCCGCGCCGGGGCTCTCTCCGGACCGCCGGGGTTTTCCTGCGCTGAACCGAGCCCRGGAACGAGGAACTCTGGACCGAGCGCAGTTTTTCCAATCTCTGCTCCCTGTAACGGCTTCGCTGTGCATTTTTTGCCCTACAATGGAAAATTTTTAATGCTGAGATCTTAAAAATAATGTTTCTTAAAGTGAGGCAGACCTCGGTATTCGGGTTTCGGCCACCACTCGGTCCCCTCGGCGCTCCGAYGGGCTCAGACGCCGCCGAGCGAGCGAAGGGCCGCAGCACCCTTCGCGGGTGGAAGACGAGCAGTTTCCACTCTTTTCTGGGATTTGGGAAGAAGTGGAAATGCAGCATCGGTGACAAGCGCCAGCACATTCATGCGTATGCACAGGCTTGCGCCCACACGTGCACACGTGCACACACAGATTTGCATACGTGCACACGCATGTGAGCACACATGCATGCATGCACGCCCATGCATGCACACATTTGCACACACACACGCATGCACACACACGTGCACGCTCTGCCAGGAAAAAATTATGTGATTGACTCAAAAATGTTCTTCCAAAGAGGAAAACCATTTCTCTGGAAATCCTAAGCTCTGCGTTCCTGCTCTTTTCTCCTTAACTGCTCTCTTCCCTTTACCTATTCAGTAATTTTTCTAGTAAAAATACGCAGAGACTGCAGTCCCCTACTGGGATCCTGTGGCAGCAATTTATTTTGATTTGGTGCCAGGCAATTTTGCTCTAGCAAAGCAATCAGGCTTATAGCACTGCTGGGAGAGGGCAGTAAAACACACATATGTACATATACTTAGGTACACGCACACAGACACACATATGTATGTGTGTGCATATTATATACAATACAGACACGTACGTATTATGCTGTGTGTATAAACTACATGCGATACGGACACGTATCCAAACCTCRGAGCCCACGGGTTAACAAACTGCAACGTTAATACCCGGCCTCCCGTGCCGAGGGGGCTGCGGCCAGGCTGGTGTCTGCTCGCGTACGCTGCGAGTCATTCGCTAAATAAATACGGCGTTGAAAGCCTGGAGAAATGCAGAGCCGATTCTTCAAAAGGACAATTTTGGGGGGGGGGGGGGGGAGTGTGCAAATTATACCCGCAAAATCTGCACTCGGAAACCGCATCTGTGGATAATTGGGAGCATCTGGAGCGCTGCCCGTCCGGGAGAGAGCGTGCACGGGCCGGGCACGGAGAAACACGCCGCGGGTCGGACTCGCGCTGGGCCGGGTTGGCTCCGCTGCCGGCCCTCGGCCGTGCCTGCGGCGGGCAGCGCTGCCGGCGCCGCCGGGAAACGCACGCGGCCAGCGGCAGCAACGCGTAACCGGCGCACAAAGCAAAAACGCGAAAATGCAAAGTTTGCCTCGACGGGCAGGTTCCCGGCGCGCTCAGACGCCCGGAGCGGGTTTGTCGCTTYTCCTGCGCTCCCCTGCCCAGACCCGCGCCACCTCGGGACTCGCCTCCCGCGCCCGCACGTGGGAACGAGGGAAAAGGCGCCGGGCGGCCGGGGCGCGTCCCTCTGCGGCTCGCTCGGCGGGCGCTGGCGGAAGAGCTGGTGCTCGGGTCCCAGCCCTCCGCTTCGGGAACCCGGCCGGAGCCGACAGCTGACAGCACTGCTTTGTGCTGCCGTGACGGATTTGGGAAGCAATGTGCGTGTTTTGGCACTTTCGGAGCGGACTGAAGCAAGTTCCTGCCAATGCCCTGCTGAATTACACCTTTAAAGATTTTTTTTCTTTTCTTTTCTTTTCTTTTTTTTTCCTGCGATGGCTGGATTCTTTCATTACAATGTTGCTGGAAAAAGCTGCAAAATAGGTACGGTCCGACATTCCCCGAAAAACAGCTTCTGAGCAATCAGCTCTTTGCGAAGTTCAGGAGGTCCTTCTTCTCGCGGGGGGAAGCGCTTTAATCAAGATTAATTTTTTCCAGTTTTCGGTAATCGGAGCTCTTCCTGACTTTTCCTCAGCTCTCCTTTTGGATGAAATTATCAAATTTCCATGGCAATTAAAGGAGAAAGTTTGAGCGCGAGGATTGTTCAGTACAACGGATGACGGGGAACAAGTGAAATTAAGTCGGGAGAAAGCCGGGGCTGGGACCTCCCCGGCGGCCCAGGCCCGGCCCGCGGCATCGTTGGCCTGGGTTTGTTCTTCGCCCGAATCTCCAGCGAATCCTCCCCGCCGAGGCGCAGTGCCAGCAGCCGGCCCCGGGCAGGGCTTGCACGTGGGATGCAAAGACGCCACGTGCTGCTGCGAAAGTTACGGTTCAGCTCGCGCAACGACCCTTGGTGTGAAAATAAGGCGAGTTTCAGTGTTTTTGCAGGGATTTAGAAGTGTGGGGTCAAGGGGGATGACTTTCCAGGCCTAAAAGCTATACCGCTGTGATCTCACCACTAGCGCAAAGGAGAAGCAGCTCTGTTGAAATAGAAGAAGTTACGTGCCTGGAAAACACCAGGGTGATGCTGGATGTGACCGAGCCCTGGCTGTGACCGACGTCTCTGTGTGCATCACGGTGCATTTTTACAGACCCTGCTTGCTCCCGGCTCAGCAGTGGAGCAGCGGTGGTTTGGCCTGAACGTGCCTGCTGGGTCCACCAAAAAAGCTGGTGGAGCAACGTGGAGTTTGGACGTGGGCTTCGGAGCCCCACCAAGAAATAAACACCAAGTGGCACCAGCTTTTCTGTGCGTTGCAGATGGGGAGAGAGAACGCGCGGGTGAGGCCAGCTGCYGGCAGCGGGGCCCCGCCAAGGACAGCGGTGGGGAGCATGTGCTGCGACAGGCAGGAGYGGGCAAGAAGGGAAGAAATTATCTCTAGCAGACGTGGAGATCTGCAGGGGCTTGTGCTGACAAAAAGTATTACCAAAGAGGCTTGTGAGTTCTGTATTTTGTAATTCCTGGGTCTGATTATTATCTGCAAGAACAGGAACCAACCCTGGGTCTCCTGAAGCAGCTCGAGCGCCCCAGCACACCCGTGAATCGCAGTAGAGCTGATGATTCAGCTGGAAACGTGACCCCCAAAATGCAGAAAGTGCTCAGCCGGTGAAAGCTTCGGTCCCCAGCTGAGGACCCCACAGCGCTGTTCAGCTGCTCAGTGACAGCACAGAAACCCTGTAGCTTCTGATCTCGCTGAGCCATAAAACTACGTCTCCACCAGCTGACTCACGCGTGGGACTAACGGATGCACGGAGGCGCCTGAGAGAATCCCGGCCGGCTGCATCAAAAAGCCACCACGGCTCCTAGTTATTCGAGGTGAGAAAAAAACAGAGCAGCATGGAGACTCCCTGGGCATCAAGGGGCTGCATTTTCAGGACACTTTATTTCAGAGTATGTGGGGGAAAAGAGACAGCTACAGCACTGCAGTTACACAGCAAAGCCTGCCTAGGAAGCAGGGTAAAGCAGGGTCTGGTTTTCCTTAGCTTTGGTTTCCGTGCTGGCTTGGGTGGAGACAAGTTCAAATGAGTACAAGTGAAAGGCAGGAGAAACTGGTCCAGGTTGGTGACCTGAAGGCAGAGGGGTTGTAGATCCAGCCTGGAAACGGTGATAAAACAGAACAGGAGGAAAGTGCAACTTTTATTTTGTTGGCTGAGTTCCTGCTGCGGTCTCTGAGCTGWGCCTTAAAAGGTGGTTAAGGAGCCAGAACCACTGCTTTTTTCTCAGGACTGCGCTCTGTCCCTGCAAAGCCCGGGAAGGTCACCCGTCTGCTCTGGTGACTGTTTAAAAAGATTCAAGCCATCTCTGTTTACAAAAATCCAGTTCCCTTCTGCTCCCACCACAGGGCTCTTGGACATGAAGTTGCACACCGCACTCGTGTCCTCTCCCCCCATGGAGCCCAGGGTGGTGAGGACGGGGAGMTGACAGCTGCAGGGGACCTTGCTGCAGGCACGTGGTTAGGAGGTCTGCCAGGGTTAGAGTCACCACAGGTGCACTGTTAGGAGGTCTACTGGGGTTAGAGCCACCACAGGTGTGTGGTTAGGAGATTTGCTGGGGTTGAAGGCACTGCAGGTGCATGGTTAATGAAGTTAATGGGAAGGCCATAAATAAGGGGGGAAGAGGTTGGGAGAAGGATGGGGGTACTAGCAGTAGGAGCTGGTGATGTGGGTGCAAGCACCTCCCTTGGCTCTGCTCCCCTYTGGGGTTGCCTGCTCTGAGGTGGGCTGTGGCTGAGCTCTGAGTAGGTGGGAAGGCCGTAGTTCTTAGGACACAGCTGAGGGAATGATCTCCTCCTGAGCAARCATGTAGAGGGTCAAAGTTTCCCTGCTCCTTTTGCTGGTGGAGGCCAGCAAGTGCCACCTCCTGTGTGGGTACCTGAGCCTGGCAGCCCTGGAGGAGGGACAGCAGCTGTGGTGGAGAGCACCAAGGACTGTGAGGTAAGACCATCTGGGTTGGTGTTAGGCAAAAGCCCTGCAAAAGAAGCCCCCTGAGTCTACTGGGAATCACTTGGGAGGCAAGAGGGAAAAGAAGGGACCAGACAGGAGCGATGAGTGTTCRAAATGCCCAGTAACAGCCCTGGACAGGTGAAGGACAGGGTAGCATGTGTGGTCAGTGATGGCCAGCAGCAACACCCCAGCCTGCCCTGTATGCTGCTCTCTCCCCATGGTTAAATCCCTCCTGTCMGCAGCAGGGATCAGCAACCCTGGGTTTGCACTGAGCAAATTGCARCTTCCTCAATGGCAGATGGTGGTAGGATTTAAAATACACACATATGTCCAAAACCCAGGAAGAATGCTCTATAATTCTGTTACATGGCTTAGTTACTCATTTCAGAAGCTGAAGAATAAACATGATCAAGATCTTAGCAGAGGCAGCTACTTTTCAAARCACGTTGCTTTGCTAGGCTTGGATCTTAATTATAAATATGTACCCTTTCTGCAGCAGCGTACCTTGCTGCCACCAGCATGGTCCATTGCTTCCCCGTCTCTGCAGTTGCTTATGTGATGAACAGGAGGAAACTCGCTGTCAGGATTTCGGACTATTTGTTACGTGATGCAACATTTGGAAACACGCACGAGAATTGCTGCTACGTGATGAGCGAGCCACGGAGACCAGCTTAGGAGCTCATGGGGAAGGTAGACTAGCAGAACAAATCAACCTCCTCCAGCTTCTAATAATCTATTAAAAATGGATTCAAGGGAAAAAAGCACTGCAAATACCTACTCAGAGCATCAGGTCTCGTCTTTCTGCAAGTCACTTCAAATGAATTGCCTGCCTCATTTAATGCGTTTTATGGCTGCATTTTCCATTAGGGTGGTTGCCTTTGCACAAATCTCTCGCAATGTGCTGCGAGGGCCGCGACAGGCGCTTGTGGCTTCCCCGAGGACGCTTTGGTGGGTACGCCTCCCACAGCACCAGCCCCGGGGTCCGTGTGGGCACTGGCACGGCACGTGCCAGGCTCGCACAGCGCTCCTCCTCTGAAGAAAGACTTGAAGCGCCTGGAAAAGGCATCCTGTGTCTCTTGCCATAACGAAGACAGACACTTTATTAAACGTAGGTGGAAGCTGCTCCCAGGCAACCTGAGAGCTTCCAAAAATAACTCCCAGGCTCAGCCAAAGTTACTATTTCCACGAKCTTCATGCAGAGCAGCAGCCCAGCTACGTTCCCTGTGATGAGGGTGTGTGAGAGCATGCAGTGCTGGGCCTGAGCAGCCACCCTGCTCTGCTAGCTCAGAAACAAATGAGCTGTCCTCTCCTTTTTTTTATTATTTTTATTTATTTTCAGAAAATTGCTCTTAGCAGCAAAGCAGGTTTCCTGGGCTCAGGTAGGAAAGTGCTGACCATGTGAACCAAGTGTGAGAGCAGGCAGTGCCATCCTTGAAGTCTTCAGCTTGCCATCTGCATTTTTTTTTTAACTTCATTAAGCACTTCTAGCATTTGTTTGACTGATCCCGGTCGAGGGAATTGCTCCCGCCGCAATGGGAGCCAGCACTGCCTTGGCTGCCCACGAGGGACGGTGGCTCCTCCCGAGCTGCTGGTCGCCAGGCTCTTCCCGGCTGTATGAAAGAAATCATCCTCTTTTCTGCATGCAATCTGATGTCTTGTTACACTGCAATAATTTAGTTACAGTTAGCGAAGGATAAATCTCTGCACAGTGGGTTGAGAAATCTGGGATAAGAAGGTATGGAAAGGTATTATTAAAGCCAAATGGCCCTGCAGCCTGTGCCTGCCTTGCTCACTTTTTTTAGGAAAATTAGCAATATTATGGAGCATGATAAACTGGTAAACATGGTGCTACAGTTTATCATGTAGTGCTGTAACAGCTGTTCCTCAAGCATGCCTTAAATAAAATGATAGGTTTTTTTCAGTGAGGATTTTAGCCTGAAGCTAACTGAGTGTTAGCAAGGCTTCCCCCCACTTTCTCTCTTTTTTTTAAAAAAAAACAGGAATCCTCAGTATTTTTCTTCCATTTTGGTGCATTGCCTTAATCCTAGCCCTCTCCATCTGCTGTTGCTGGTGTCAGGACTGTGGCTTCAGCATCCGACCAAGGCTGCCTCTGACACCAGCCTGAATCAGATGTTTGCAGATCAGTGCGGAGCAGGAAGCTGCAACCTATTGGAGAAGAAATCCTTGAAATGTGAATTTTGGACAACAATGCTGGCTTTTAAATATGCTTGACTCAACAGCTGATGAAATCACACCCTGCTGCCTCTGGCAGAAGGTCAGCACGAGGCTGGTGTGCCATATAAGCCCCTTAATCCCCTCCTGAAGGCTGCAGAGGGGTGAATGCCCTGCAGTATAACTTGGATTATCCCTGATTTGTAAAGCAGTGTGTATTGGATTTAGGACTACTTAATGCCTGGATGATGGCGGGCAATGCCTGCAGCAGGCTGCAACACTGCCCAGAGCCACCYGTGTGTAGACCCAGTGAGTTCTTGCTAAGTCCTGTTGTCTCTGGCCCCAGATGACATTATTGCTAGCTGCTGTCATGGGACATCRGTGAAAGACCCTCAGGAAGTACTAGCTGCTGCTTGTCGTCATATATAGCATTTATGTGATTTCTGCACTGATGTTCCAAGTCTTCCTGAGTTGTTTCCCTCAGCTGGAAAATGTAGTGGTTCAGGTAAAGTGTTTCCCATCATCAGGTTTTCAGATGTGTTGAGTTTACTGGAGAGACTTGGTTCTCACCTCCTGCCCAAACAGGAGGGGAGCATGGCGTGGGTCTTGGTGAGAAAGCCTGCATGAAGATCCTGTGCAGGTATTTTGCAGATGGGAACCTTGCGGCTTAGATGTTAAACGTGCCTGCGCCTTGAGAGGAGACATGGGTGGAAATAACTCAAGCTAGCTTTGAATGACACAGAATGGATCCACATGGTAGTGTAAGTCCATAGGGAAACAGAGGTGATGGTAGAGCTGCATGCTCAGCATGCTCATGTAGGGGCTCAGCCCTGTCCTTTCCTTGCAGCTGTGGCCTTTGGGCTTGYTTGGAGCAGTACTGGCAAATGCAGCCCAGCCCTGATGGGACCTGCACAGGGTCATGTAGCTAAGGTGGATCTGCTGTAACAAGAGGCAAAGCAAAAGCTATTTTTGTAGTTTTCTGTGATCTTCTCCTGGCTCGTTCTCCTGGGAGAGTCCTCAGCTGCTGGGCAGTGTTGGAGCACCTCTCAGCAAAGGGATGCTTTTTTGCTTATCAAAACCAGTTCCCGTGGAAGGAAAAATAAAGGCACAGAGGAGGGCACTGTGAGCATCTGTGCTAGCCCTGAAGGTCCTATCAGTGGCATCAGGCAGGCTGTGGGCRCACTCCCACTGTGAGGTGCAGTTCCCCTGCTCCTTGGAGTTAGTTGTCTGCTGCTGCTGTGTTTTGTTGTCCTCCAAGCCCAGGGCCTATGCCCTGGCCCAGTCCTTGCGTCTGTGTGCCTGGTCTCAGGCCTTTCTGACTYTGAATGGACTTTAGCACTGAAGTTCTCATGATTCCCAGCTACTACTCTTTGTCTCATTATTAAGTTTTCTACTGTCTTTAAAGTTCTGCTTTGAGACCTGAGAGCTTTCTTGCTTTCTTACTTTCTTACTCTAATAAGCAAAAGGCATCTGCTCCCAAGGGCCAGTTTTCACCTGCAGAGGGCTCAGATTTGTTCAGGACGTCTCCTTGCATCCTGATGCAGGATGCTTCAAGATGTCACCTGGATTTCTCATGACCAGAAGGGAAGGTGTGAGCAGTCCCTTGAYGTGTGGAGTTCCTCTTGGCTTGCATCGCCCTCCAGTGAACTCTTTCAATCGGTGATTTATAATGTATAATAGAAAAGAGGAAAAAGCCATGAAATCCTGACATTTGTCCCTTATCAGACATTTGTGCTGGCTTATGACTTTGTTTGTCTCAGCTGAGCTGCTCGCTGTGTTACTTAACAGCAACATTATCCGTTCAGTCTTTCCAAAAATAGCTTGGGTTCTGCTCAGCATGAAGGCAATAACATTTCTGCCTTTGCTTAGGGGAAAGAAGGACATGAAAGGATGGAAGCCCAGTGTCTGAGTCTGACTTGCTGTCAGCAGTGGAAACGCTTGTTTGTCTTGCCTGGTTATCCATATCTATGTCCACATCTATGTTTTATTCACATGTAGTCTGAAGGATTTCCGTGGTGGGCCAAGGTCTGYGGAGCAGTGAGCCCCTCCAGAGCTCCTCATTGGTGCTGTCTGCCCCCAAACCAGCCAACAGGAGCCCAGCACCCCCAGAGACTTGAAATGCCTGGTGTTCAGCAGATACAGCTGAGGGTCTCTTGATTTGCCATTCACTTCCCAGCCCTTAGGCTCTTCTTTACTGCCACCCTGGGTATCAGTTTCTGTGTGCATCTGCTTCAGGGAAACCTGATGTAACATGACTGCTGGGCTCCATGTTCTGCAGCTTCAGGAGAAACATCTTGAGAGTTATTTTATAGAAACTTGACTGAATCACAGAAAATTGGAAGTGTTGCTTTACAGTGAAACATATGGGTTTTTTTTATTTGCACTTTGAGCATTAGTTACTATTTTGTGTTGGTGAATGCTTTATCTGCTCAGTAGAACAGCAGAATGTTAGGTTTAAAAAAGTGAGGAAATACTGCATGGAGTTTCTCAAAGATGCTAAGATGAGCAAAGAGAATGGAGCCCAAGGAAGGACCATTACACCCTGGGTGCTGGATGGCCAGCTCCTGAGAACTCCATAGGGGAATCTTTGYTTAGGGTTTTTATCAATGTGGCTGTCACATGCAGAAAATCACATTTAAGCTGATTGATCATAAATACTGGATTTTCTTACACAAAGTAGTGTCAGTGTTTGCCCCCTACAAGCCAAAATGCGAACTTTTGCAGACACCAGCCTCAGACCAGTGCCCCTTCTGCCTGTGGCACGCTGGCACTCGACTCTGGCCAGTGTGCCCACTGTAAGTCAATCTGTTCTGGATGCTCCCTGTTTTTCTCCTTGGTGACCTTATGACTAAAAATTGGAGCAAACTTAGTAAAGTTTTCCAGCTTCTTGGACTCCTCAGTTAAATCTGTCCTGTGTACTTTGGACTCCACTCCACAGTGCTCTCAGGTTGCTGATGCGGGTGCCAAAATCAGTAAAACCAGCCCCAAGTACGTGAGCAGCAGCAGCAGTGTGCCGTGCCCCACCACTGCATCCTCTTTTTCCAGGGAGGACTGTGTGGTGCAGAGGGTCCAATCACCATCTTAAACAGCTTTGGTGAGGACATGAGACAYTTTGACACAAAGTGCCTCCAAGTGGGACAAGGCTCACCTCTCTGTCACCAACCTGAAGGCAGGAGCCTGGTCTTCACTGATCGTCCAGGCTGTCCTGAGCCAGGGGAGAGGGAGAAGCACATGCTGGAGGTGGCTTGTCCTGCTTGAAGGTGCCTGTGTTTCTCCACTGACCACAGAACGAAGGCCCTCKGCAGAATATAGCACTCAACTTGTTKTAAGTCTAATTATGGGAGAAGCAGAGCACTTTCCAGACATGTCTGACTCCCCAAAACACCTGAGACAAAGATTGTCTCCCCYTTCTAATGAAGATCTGAGACACAGAGGTGAAATGCTTTACTCAAGGTCTGGCAGAGATCTGAACCCCAGGACTTTGAATTTCAGGGCTTTAGTAAACTATTCTCGCTAGGAGTTTGAGCAAAGGGATTGAGAAACATGGAAAGTGTGAGSTGGTTCTTTGGCTCTGTATTTTCTTGAAACATTTAAATCTATTTGTCACAGGCAAATAGTTCTTCCTTTTGAAGGAGGGAAAAAAAAAAGTTGCTGGGCATTTGCAGATCCTTCCTCTAGCGGAGGTTAGAGGGACTTGCTGTCTCTTGGGTTTGAGTGYGACAGGCCAGTCCCTGCTTTTCTGAGACTAATCCTGATGCTCTTTGTGAGCTTGTACCCTTCAGACCTTAAGGAGCTGATGCAATGGCTCCTGCCTTCTTGTGTACTGGAAGACCCTCCCCAGGGTGCAGTCAGACTGAGCTGTAAAGTTTCTCCTGCACCATAAGTTTATTAATTTGGGGTAAATTTGTCATAAGTACTAAATTCCTTACTAAACCTCGAGAGAGACTTCAATAGTACATGAGTCTGTATACTCTGTTTACACTGCTCACTAGGTTCCTCTCAGGGAGCAGCAGCAGTAGAAATATTCTGGTTCTGCTGCTATGCAATGAATGAAAAATATGAATCAAGAAAATCAGTCCTGCAAAACACAATTTTTGCCCAGATCTCTATCTCTGCCCAATTCAGTCTTACTGGGAAGCTTGCAAGGATTTAGTTAACTTTTTAAGATTTCTTTTTTTCTTTTTTATCAGCCTCTGGGTCTTTGGGTTTGGGCGAAGTCCAGAGGGAGCCATAATAAAACCATTGGATAGAGYGTGCATTTCCAAGTACGATTGTGAAAGGATGTGGCTGGGAGCGTGCTTGCCAGCCTCTGCAAAAAATGACCCACTTCTGCAGGCTGAGGAGCTGCACCCAGAGCTTTTATATGGAAAGGTTTCTTTGTGTGCGTGCTTACATGGAAACGTTTCTTTGCGTATGCATTTGCACGTGCGAGGAGTTTGACTTGCATCAGAAATCCTGGTGACTTTAGTGGGTCATTCTGCATGAATAAAGTTTTCTACATAAATGATTGCAGATCTGTGATTTCATCTAGGTCATAGCTGTGTATATTCCATGATTTCTTTTGAAATTCAGTATTTAAAGAGAACAGGGCAGATTCAGCCCTGAATGATAAYCACATTGACTACATCAAATTATGGCTGATGCCATTTCAATGCTGCTTTCATCAAAAAACACCCCTAGTAGGGGTTTATTCACTTCTTGCTGGTCATGGACACGCTGTTTTTTCTACATGTCTAAATCATTGTTTTGTACAGACCTGCTCTGCAGAGTCTCTGGCCCATGCTTGGCGAAGCACCTAAGCCTGTGATTTATTTTAAACGTACGGTACAGTCCATCTCTGTTCAGCAAAACACTGAAGTATGTGCTTAAATTGTGCCTAAATTCACAGGTTTATAGGTTAAATCAATGGGACATTGAGTCAATAGGACTCTTTCCTTGAGAAGGAGTACAAGACCAGAACTTTAATATAGAAAGTCATGTTTTTTTCTAAAGACTAAGTTTATAAAAATGARTATTATAGCATTGTTTTCAAGCTTATTAACTGTGTCATACTGTTATTGCCTTCAAYCATTTTTTCAGAAAACAAATAAACAGCAAGTATTTGTCAATCTCAGCAATAAACTATAGTGGCAGCAAACTTAATCTGGTGTTAATTAGGCTTGTGGAAAACTAAATCAAGCATCAGAAACCACAGATTATTTTAGGCTTCCTCTAGCATAAACAGAAAGGCTTGGGGATCCATAATGTATTATTTTTGTTGACAGTTTTCCACTTTTCCYGCAATTTATTTCATGTATCCGATASGCTGCTCMTTGATTGCTTTTAGCTCTGTCTTCTTTTGGCCTCAGTGTGGCAGTTTGTTAATCCTTCCTATTTTTGTGTATTTAAGCAGGATTACAAACTTCAAATACATTGTAAAAGGAACCTGTATACAATCCTTCAGAATCACTTAAGTGGGCCATTGACAGAAGTACCAGCCTTGCAAGTAAATACAGAACATTTCGGAAATCATCTCYAGTGTTTATTTATAAGCCATTTTTAATTACTCACTAGGAATGAATAAAAGGACACGAAAATGGAGAATGACAGAGGGTTTTGCATTAAGTTACAGCTCATGGARAACAAGGGAGTGATCACAGCGCTTTCAAGTCTAGATGATCTTGGTGTGTAATTATGACCTGCTGGTTTACTGACAATCTAATAAAACTGAACTSAACTGCAACCTCTTTCCCAAATGGCATAGAGATCTCTTAAAAGGCTCTGCTGGGCAAAGAAAAAAAGCAGATATCTGTAATCCAAGACTGGTAGGTAAAGGTGACAGGTAAATAACAGGGCAGAAAACTCAGTGGGCAACTGCTGAGCCTTGGCCAGGTGACCGTGGCGGCTTGCTGGGGCAGCAGCTCGTGGGGTGCCCAGGCAGGTCGGCCTCTGGACGYGGCAGATGTTTCCCTTGGATGCCATAGGATTAAAATTCTGCTCTTGGCATGGAAAAAGACCAAGATGCTGAAGCTGTGCGCTCCTGCCTGCTCGACCGTGGTTGACCTGCTTGACCTACAGCTCCTGCTTGTGTTGCATGCTGAACATCTCACTGCACTTGCTTACAGGATTGCCAAAAAACAGCAATGCTCTATGACTTTGCAGACCCATTTGAGAACATAAATAGCACAGATTTAGCATAAAGCCACTGTGCAAGCAGCTGGCAGAAGCAGCTACTCTGGGACGGGCAGGAAAAGGGCAACTGGTGGCTAGGAGACAACTGTGGTGGCAGAAGGACAGAGAGGCAAGCGAACAGAGCGGGGGGAAGCTATCTACTCTTCACTCTTCACAAAATGTTTTTCTCACAGCAAGYTGTCTGCTGAAAAGATGTTCCTTTGGAAAAATCTGGCCGTTCCCAGTATCAAACTGGAGTGTCTTGTGAATTGATCTCAGAGCCAAAATAATGAAGTAGAGTCATAAAAAGTTGGTTTATGTCAATGTGATCCTGAAGCTGAACCCTTGGAGTCTGCATAGTTACTGCACAACTAAGTAACAAAGAAAACATGGCACAYTGCATCACAAATTCAAGGATCTGAAAATGGGCAAGTGTGTGAAAAAAAATTGTTTTACAGGAGACTGATCAATAATTAATAGCAAATAGAGAACAAACCTGATGGAGATGTAAGTTAATTTTWAAAAAGCCTGGCTCAGCGGACAAACAGAGGATGTTCCCCCCAAACCTAAAACAACCCTGCAAAAAGTCATTCTGACCATTAATGCACATGGATGGGAAATCTGTTACAGATGACAGTGGTTTAGTCAAAAGCTTGAACACATGCCTTGTCTTGTTACCCAGCAGTGAAGCTGGAGGTCAACCTGCCTTGGATGAGCAAGCGCATTACAGGGGCAAAAGGAACAGAGTTCCTTGCTTCCCGTATGCCAATGTGCTCACAGAAACACTTGGCAAAAACCATAATTCAGTGTTTTCTGTGCTTATTAAAAAATTGCTCTTATGCTGTTTAATGTGTATACTAATATTTATAAATTAGTGCATTGTTGTAACTGAGAAGGGCAATTCAAAGCTCAGCACTGTGACTCTCTAACAGCTGTCCTGCAGGCTGGAGGAAGAATGTGATTAATGCACAGGGGAATCAGTGCAGTTACACCAAGAATCACTGCCACGTGTGGCACCTGTGTAAGCAAGGCGCAACACAGAGAACCGCACGCTCTGATGCACCGTCAGAGACCAAATCCCATAAATAGGATTGTCAGTCCGAAAACATCCCTTTGCCAGCTCCTGCCGATGGGATGTGGGAGAGCAGCAACCGCTCCATGCTTGGCAATCAACACAGCAAGGTCATCGTTTTAAGTCCTTTTTTGGAGGCTGTGAGCAATTGGTGTTCTCAATGACATTTGTACTGTAGGAGAACCATTGCAGAGCCCTGATTACTTCTGGATGAAGGATTCACCTACGTAGAAGGTGAATCCAAGAGAAATCCAAAGTTACCGTTTATCAGGAGAGGCAATGACCATCCTCGTCCTATGAGGGCACCGCTGGTGCCCCTTCTACTTCTCTCCCTGCCAGCATCACTGGAACATCAACCAGCAAGAACTTCATCTGAGAAGATTTCCTCCAGGTCCGATCTGTTACCAGCTACTGTGAGAGCAGAGAAACCTCAACATCTGAATTAGGTGTTGAGACTTTTAAGAATAATTAAAAATCTTTAAAGGTTTTAAAGCAATGGGGCCAGTTATTTTATGGTCTAATATTGCTAACACCGTTTAATCACAGAATGGCGATAGCGTAATGAAAGGCGGCGTCGTTTGAACAAGACACAAAGCAACAGAAGTAATAACAAAATGTGGTGTGATCTTTTTTCRCTTAAGCACTGTTCCAACAGTCGCTTTTGGCTTTTTCAGTTGTTAAGGTTGCTGCTCCCTTCTTTACTTGAAGATGTTAAACTTGGACAYTGCATTGAGAAGATGACTTTGCACGAACAGCTATTTCACCCTTCTCAGTGCCAAAATCACGATTTCAGGATAGCCTGATATGGGTAGATACAAGGGTATAGGCACAAAAGCATGTGTGTATGATACGTGGTAATACTTGCATTTAGATGCTACCAGCACCACCAGTACAGACCTCTTCACCTCCCCGCCCCTGCCCAGTGTTGATTCTTTCCATTTCTATTCACAGAGAGGTTAATGTAAGATTGGCTAAGAACGGACCATTCGCTTGTCTGGACGAGATGATTTAAGATGATCTGTATTAATTGTGAAAGCAAGATTTTTTTTTGTTGTTGTTCTTCTCTGTTTCTGAAACTTAAGTCATACRAGAGCAAGCCATGCATTGCCTGGTTTTGATCACTTGGCATACTTACAACCAAACTAATTCCTTAAAGTAAATATATCCTACAAAGATCATTAAGGGTGCAACYAACATGTAAGGAACAGCAACAGGAAAATAGTGCTTTAAACCTAATACCACATCATGTTGCATTCATTAGTTACTCAACATTGTAGCTGCTACAGGAAGAAGTGAAAAGGCATGAAGCAGAATATTTCAGCTTGTTAAATGCTTCAACTAAAACCAGGAACCAGGCCTTAGTTTACATTGGTGTATATTTAGTTAAAAAAAAAAAAAAAAAGAAAAAAAAAAAAGATGACACACTTACACGTGCTTCTGGGGGAAGGAAGATAACAGAGCAGTTCTCCTTCTCCTCCAGCTTCTTCTTCTGCTCAACAGGAAGCTCCTCTTCGGGGTCTTATCTGGCTGGAGCAGCACTGCGGTGTTCCCGTTCCCCGGCAGGATGGGGCCAGCACAGCTCACTCTGCACGGCAGGAAAGCCTGGTCCCGCGCCAGCTGCGCTGCCTCTTGCGTGACCGTGGCCAGCCCAGCACCGGGCTGATGCGCGAGCAGAGGGAGCATCTTCCCCAGGGGCGCCTCCTGGGATTTTTCCTTTGTTTTCATGAAATAATGCAAAAATTGGCAACTGAGAGTGGTCAAACGACACGGAAGTCTGTTGCTTCAGGCCATCTTTATTAAAGAGTATTCAAACTCCGTTTTCAAATAAGAAATGGTTTGCCCAGTCAGGAGTGTGGAGTCCCTGGGACATCCCTTCTCCCCAGGCTTCAGGAGCCACTTTTCTGAGTGTGCCGCTGTTTGGTGGGAATCGCCTGAGGAAGGAGGGATGCTCGCCCTGGGGCACGGCTGGTGGGTCGAAAGCGCTCGCTCGGATCCAGCTGCTTCATCAGAACTCCTGCAAACTGGTAAAAAAATCGTAACAAAATTTGGCCCTGAGTTTTGCTGTGCTTTGCACCACCAATACAAGCCTAATGGAAGGGTGTAATTAGGCTGGGCAAGAGAATCCAGCCAAAACTGATGACGAGTCCTACATTTAAGAGATTTTTCATATAAATTAATCCAAACACAAWCCCATTAGGCAGCATTCCGCTACAGGAGATGCTCAGGGGGCATTTTTTGCTGTTGCCTATGGAGTGTTTTTGTGTATTTTTGCCTGTAGGTTTTTGAGGTCAAATGTTCCCTTTTGATGGGCGCACTGATAGGTTTGTAGGGATTACCAGGGAGCCTGCCCCCGCGTTTCCTGCACGAGCAAAGGCTCTTGCTGCTCAGCACGCTATTAATACAACTTACCACAAAAGCTGGCTTTGACAGGGAGGCTGTGTAAAGAAATAAGACCTTCTGCAAGCTRTTGGGAAAGGGATGTGGTCTGAAAACATGTAGCAAAACCGAGAGTGAATTTGAACAGGGAGAGTGCATTGGGGATGCCAGGGTGGTCTGCTCCGGCTCCGGGAGCCGCGTGCCCGGATCCCACGTGCCCACGCCTGGGGAGTGGGGTGGGTTTCCCCACGGGCCTTCGGATGCGGGATTCGTGCTGAAAGCCCGACACCGCAAGCCACGGGAACCAGCGCGAGTCGCTGCCGCTTTGCAGACACCGGACACGGTRACGGCCGTGCCCAGATGATGACAGGGGCTCTGCTGCGTTCCCTAGTTTTTCAATGCAGCCCGCCAATCAGCTCTTAAACTTGCACATTTCATAGAAATCACAGCTGTGCCCACAGCTCTGAACAGCACTAAACCGAACCGCTCTTCCGCCGACGCGCGAGGGGCCTCTTCGCTGCCCCTTGGTGCTGGCGCCCGTCACGAGACGCGTGCACATCTAGCACTAATGCAGTGCGGCTCAAAAGAGAAAAAAATCCAGCCGTGGAGACACGTGTCCTTTGCAAATGGTGGAYGCGTCCAGGTTGGAGGTGGCCTGCGAGGGCTCCTGGCGCACGGCTGCTCGGGTCTCCTCTCCCCACCTCCCCTCCTCCGGGCACGGCCAGAGGCGCCCACCTGCGGCGCGAGGGTTTGATCAAGGTGCGGCAGAAGAACTGCTGCAAACTAAGAAACGGTAAATACTGATTTTTGCCATGAGTGAATTTGCTTTACTTTGCCACAAGATGGAGCCTTCAGATTAAATTAGTTGTTTGAGATTTGATTATTATTTAAGAGAATTAAGCCCCATTTAAAGATACACGTATTCAATTTTCTCAGATGAYTACGTGTTTTTTTTTATGAATCATGTTTTTCATCGTATTTGTCAGATACAAGGAAACTCTTCCAAAATAGGCGCCGCTCTGCCACAATGCAGCAGAGGAAGATGTTGAACAACGAGGCTTTTATTTTTCAATAGCAAATCATACTCTGCTACTGTGAAATATTCAGGGAACGGGCTGGGGAGGATGTGAAGGGTGTAAGAAAGGGTACGTTGCTGAAAAAATGAGGCAGGAATGAGGGAGGAACATTTGGGAGGCAGGAGAGACATCTGCAAGGCAATAAGCTTTTTTTCCTCCCTCATTTACCTTCTGTTTACAAGGTAAATGTATTTTACTTATACAAAATCTACAGTTATTTCTCAAGGGAAATGGAAAAGTGTCATTGGAAAGATTTTTACCAGATTCTCTAGTGTTTGGYATTGACAGCAGAATTTAAATGATGACTCTGGGCAACACGTCGCTCTCCCTGTGCCTCTCCCACCATTTAACCATCCGTCTTTGGGACRTCTCTCCATGACCCTCGTCAAGAAGTACTTCCCCAAAAACATAAACCAGTGTGTATAAACTGCATTTCTCTTTTGATTTCGCTTCCCTTCAGCTTGGAGAGACTGAACTTTGCTTYGCACAGTGCTTTTCTGGTGTTTTCTTTCTTTCTGTTTGAAGTTACCAGGAAAAGAGATGACGTTTGGAGTTTTCTCTGAAGGTACCTGAGCTCTAGAAGTCAACCCRAAACCTTGCAGCAGTGAGTTCAGCCCCTGGCTCTTGGCTTCGGAGGAAAGAAACCCCCCATCTTCTGKATCTGGGCTTCACTGCCAAGCCCTCCCCTCCGACACACGTTGCGCGGGGTCCCCCGCGGCTGCAGGCGGACGGCACCGTCGCGGGAGCGTGCCGACGCCGAGCGAGGCGCCTGGCCACACCGCTGCCGAGGCAGGGTCCGCTCTGCCGGCGAGCTTCGGCCTCCACCACCCYGCSGCGGGCCCAGATGTTGGGCAATCCTGCGGCGGGCCCAGAYGTTGGGCAATCCCTCCTGCCCACGTCCCGCCCCTTGGGGAGCCCTTTGGCTTTTTTTAGATAAAAAGTCAACACCTTTTGTCATGCACTAGCTGCATTTTAAGTAAGAAAAGACAGCTTTTTTTTTTTCTTTTATGAAAATACAGAGCTGAGAGCATGAGGGGAAGCTTGAAATATCTGTTAGCGAGAGAAACGCACGTTGTGTTTCTGTTGCGCTCGGCTCTGGATCAGTGCCGGATTTCTAGTGTCTTTTGTAATCCAACACCATCGACTCTGTGGGTTCCTCTTAAAACCGCACAGCTAGGTAGGAAGGATATGTCACAGGCAATACCCAGCTGCGGGCGTGCGCACGTGCTGGCGAAAGGGAGCTGGCTGCAGGGCAGCCCCTCGCCGGGACGCTGCTCCTGTCCGCAGGAGGCTGCTGGCTGGGGCACGCGAGCAGGGAGCGCGTGAGCAGACGCAACCCCTGGCTGCTGCTGGGCTCGCAGCAGGCCCTGCGCCCAGACCTTCCTCTCGGATGTTGTACGTGATTTCTGTAAATTGAGCTGTTTCATAAACTGCACCAAGGATCAGAATGGATATCCAAAGGGTGGAATACTTTTAAAGAGCAGTAGATTTTATTTTATAGAAGTACCCTCTTCCCACTTTTCCTTCTTCCTGCTCCTGCCCCGTTTCCCACTTGGGCCGCCTGTCCTCCTTGCTCCCCGCGCTGCTTCCTGCACTCAGCGCTGCTCCAGCCCCTCCTCTCCTGCTCTTCGAGCCCATTAAAACATAGCGAGCAACTTCGTTAGGCAAACAACAACCTGTGCAATAGCTGGAGCTGAACGATCACGCGCAACAGCCGCAGGATGTAAACTAGGACCGAGGCTGCACCTTACCCTTTCAGCACAGTAACTCAGCAGAAACTGGCCTCAGTTAATATTAATTTCCAATAAGGCTAGAAATTAGCCAGGCACAGTTCTGCTAATTAGGCTGAGAAAGCAGCTCATCCTGAAGAAATGCTCCCAGCAAGCTATTCCAAAGACATATCTATTGGTTATATTCTGTATATTTATTATTCCCAGTAAGTTATACTGGATATAAGTGGAAGAATTTACAGCATTCTAATTAATTTCAATGTAATCTTTTCATATTAGAAAAGACTGTCCAAATACGCCTAATGAAAGTAGCTAAAGTGGATGTTTCTAGTTCTCTGCAGATTTTGGAAGGAAGTGCAAGTCTTAAGATAAAAGATGCAAAGGCAATAACTGCTGCTGCTAGAAGTGCTTTCTGAATAAAATCCATAATAATTTTTTGTGTAGAAGTTATAGAGAAATCCAAAACTAAGTACTAATCTGAGAACTGAATATTAGCTATACAAATTCCATGTATATATCTACTTCAAGGYCAGCTTGTAAAACCCGTGGAAGAACTAAATATCACCTATGCTGCAGCTCAGAAAGTGCTCTACAGCTACAGCAAAACCAACTCTTAGCGGCTGAGGTGGTGAAGCCTTCTTGCGAGGGCCACTGGAGCCCTCACATGGAGCAAAGCAGGAGGCTGCATTCACGCACCGTGGGCCGGACAGTCACTGAAGACGTGGGCTCTCTCTCTAACGAACTTCAGTGCAGCCTCAGGGTGTGAGAGGAACTGCAAACTTCAGGCCAGTGGTGATGCACACTTGTCACAGGGTTGCATTTGGCTTCGAGGCAGCACGACCTCCAGGCCTCCGGCACACAGCACAGAGTAAGCAGGGCTCTACGGGGAGACGATGTCCTTCTCGAATGGGAATATTCACTTAGGAAGAAGTAGGAGAAAACAACCTGGAAATAAGGTCACTGTTCTTGAGACATCCCCACGGGAAATTCACGGAGAGCTGTGAGCGTATTAACTTTCCTGGTGAGCGTGACAGGTATGTGGCAGCCACTTTCCCTACTAGCAACAGCAACAGGCTGTGAACAGTGGAAGTAGCTCTAATACAGGCTTTAGAGAACATTAGAAATGTCAGGATTGTAGGACCATTTGCCTGAAGAGCTATAGGGTCTTTATGTAAAGTCCCAGCAAGTGAATTTCAGCGAATGAAGCTGGGACATAACTCAGTTCCTTGGTTGCAGTTTATCTGAGGATTAACTGAAAGATGAAATGTTGCAACATAGCTGTCGAGAACTGAATGTCTCTGTGCTGCAATCCCCAAAGAGGCGGAAATAAACACGCTGCTACTTCTGTATGGTTCTTCGTTTAGGCCTACTGCAWGGCCACCTCCAAGAAATGGGGCCAGGCAGTAAATAGCTGACACTAGAAAGGGCTACTGCAAATCTAAGAAACCACCAAACTGCAGAAGAGCAGAGATCTGTTTGCTTGCGCAAAAGGGTCACACTCTTTAACACTCTGCTCAGCTGCATGATAGAGGAAGAGCCTGGAGTCAGGAATAAGCAGAAAAATGATCTGCTCTACATCATGAGAATTAAAAGACCTGAAGCCATGAAAGAAATGGAAACAATGTCAAAGAGGAGACCTCGTGTTGCACTGCTATACRGGCTGGGCAGTAACACAGCCACATTTTCTCTGTGTCACATAGGTATTCCCATCGATCCCTGGAGCTCTGTCTGAGAATTGCATCCCACCACCATCCCTAACCAGGGCTTTGGGTGTAAATATTAAAATCAGATTTTTCTTTTTTTTGGCAAGYTTTTTTAGTGTTTTCTTTTTTAGATACTAAGTTAAATATATGATCTATAAACTCAGAACCTTTTCCTTAATTTTATTCACGGTGTCCACTGTTAGGTGGTAAGGTAATACTGCTGTCAGGAGAACGTTCCTGCATGTTCATCTCATTACTGGCTGACTGGTGYTACTAAGGCACATACTCCATTAATATGCAATGCCTTGACAAAGGGTCCGAGTTGGCCCTGGGGAGGACTGTTATCTATGAGGAGAGTAAGTGCCATGTTTGAACATGTACATGATCCAGTGAGAGAGGAATGAGAACTCAGGAGTAGCTGAAGCCTAGGCCTGTAGATAGGCTGCTGGAAAACATGAATGTGCAAAGATTTGACCCATTTCCTGGTGACCTCATGGAGTGGCTACTGCCATGAACAGCAGAGCCTCAGCCCAGATGGACATCAGTGACCTCTGGTCCAAGAAAGACCCCACGAGGTGCAGCAGAGGTAGGTTCCCCGTAYGGGAAGGTAGTGTTGTACCGGAATAGGTTACCCAGGGAGGTTGTGGAGCCTCCATCCTTGGTGTTTTTCAAGACCAAGCTACACAAAACCTTATCTAATGTTGATGATAGTTTCCCTTCAAGTGGGAGGTTGGAGTAAATAACTGATAGAATTCCCTTCCTGTCAACATTTCTATGATTCTGTGAATTCAAGATCAGGTCAGTGCCTATGTTCTGAACAGTAACTTGGTGAGATTTCAGAACGTCCTGAAATGTTTCCCTCGGGAAGACTTTCTTTCTGAACTGGGGGCTTCGTACAAAAGTGCTTCATACAAAAATAGAAGAAAATTACATTTTTTTTTTAGGGATTTCTTGTGATGCTCCTTCAAGACCTTAGTGTTATTCACCCTTCTGTCTGCTGAAGATTCAACACATTCAAAAATAACATGGAATGGAGGTCTCATCAAAGACTTCTAACCTCACCAGGTGTCTCCTCTTCACAAATTCTGTGAAGAGATTTCTTGCAACAGGAAAATAAAGTATCACAAGTTATTTCCTGTATCATGTGGTATCATATGAACAGAAAACACCTTCTGCAGTAAAAGCTGCAGTTTAAAACTGTTGTAGTTCCTTTCCATTAAATCGAAAGCAATATTCTCAAAACCAATAGATAAGAAGAGATTAATAATTTTGTTAGGATCTTTCTGAGTGCGTAATAATTTATATATGCATCAAACTTACTATGTGTAAGTGTGTGTGTGTGTGTGTGTGTGTATGAGTGCACATGTGTATGATCATATGCTGTTTCCTCTCTGCTCTGTAAAGAGGAAATTCAAGCTGGGCTTGGGCACTTACGTCTTAGAAAACTAGCTTTTATCTTCACCCAGGAACACATACCACAGCTTTGTTGAGGCTTTGCCTCTCAGAGCCGTAAGTCTTCACTCACTGATAAATATCATATCAGGATACCACTATCACCTGTTCTGTTCCTTAACAGAAAATCTGCACCCTATTGCACAACTTCTCTTACAATCTGCGGGAAAAAAGGGTAACAAATCACTTTAACTGACAATATTTTTACTGTAAGCTGCTGTTAGACCAGGTGTTCTGTGGTATTTCTATTTTTGACAGTGCTGGCTTCACACTGAGGGGAAGGGACACCTGTATTCTAAAATGTGCATGGGAGTAGATGAGGATGAAGGCCGCTTCATTTTCTGTAACAGCTTCCTTTTTAAAAGTTTACATTATTTCATTAGTTAAAAGCAAGCAAAAGTACAGTGCAGCTGGCTGCAGAAATTTGTAATATAGTCTCACCCAAAGGCAAGCAGGAGGGTGCTTTTTGTTAATAGACYGAAGTTTGGCAAGCAGGATGACAAAATATTTTGTTCTTGAAAGTTCTTACGAATTAGTGATACTGTCATGATATTTAAAACATATGCTTGCTCTTCTTCAGATAGAAAATTGACAGAAAAATGAGTGCATATTTGCAGGAAAGATGTCTCAGACAGAGCTGCATAATCATATTACACCTTTTTACTAACTATATGCTGGTATTTCTAACAATATACTCCTGYAAGACTAACAAAATTATTTTAAAACCTTTAGAATTCACCTTTGTTTTTCTACCCTAGCTCCAAAGCCATCTGTAGCCTCTTACTGCAGTGCTCACACTTTGTAGACCAGGTCCCTGATTACATCGCCTTGTAAATAAGAGGACTCTCCAGCTGGAATGTTGTCTGGCTATAAACTCCTTATTAATGCCGTATTAACAAATGCATCTATGCAATATGCAAATGGTACACACGGACATATACAATCAGACCAAATTAGAGCTCTTCTTTCTCAGGCTTCTTTCAGAACTGCACCTTCACGGGAAATCGGAATCAATGTTAAACTGGTKATGTGGCTGCACAGTTATTTACAGAGTTTAGGAACACTATCTCTAGGCAAATACTGTTTGCATTACGCCAGAAAAGAGCTGCCCCTCTGTGCGTAGCTGTATCAACATTTTGCAAAGTAAAACCATATATAACAAGTCAAACAAGTTGTACCAGTCAATGCACAGTTTTGTAAGTACGTTAGGGATCTCTGCCAGCACAGCTCTGTTGATCTGGCAACATCTTTTCACAGCCGCAGTAAAGGTACACCCCTCGTTTAACTGCGTTTGTAGGCAAGAACAAGCCAAATTCAGCACAGTTTCAGAAAATGTAGCCAAACAAGATTTCCCTGTGTCTCTGCTTGCCATGAAACTAAGCTCAAACTGTGCCTGTGGTCACAAGTGTGGTGAACACCATTTTTTCCCTGCACTGATAGCAGAAGCTGGCCATCGCAGCAAGCCGTGGGGAGCCTTTGGCGGTGGGGCATGGCAGCGGGCTACGTGGTGCTGCTCCACACTCCTGCATATCGCCGCAGCAGGCACCCTCCAGCCACGCGTTGCTTCTCGGGGCTGAGGGGAGATGCCACCCCACACCTCTTATGAGCAGGTACAGATTGGGACATAGAGAAAATGCCAGAGACCGGGGAGGGGGTGTTAACCTGAGCGCCTCTCCCATTTAGGCTGTCTAACAAGTACCAGCCTCCGCTGAGCCCACCGTTCTCACCAAGTTCCTGGACAGGGGGAGGAGAGAGCCACGGTCTTCATCTGAAGCAACCCCACACAGGTGAACTCGCAGGACAGTGCTGCCAAGCATGGAGTGAGCCGAACCTCAGTAAGCCCACCTCTGCCTGAAGGACAGCTACTGGGGCACCAGGCTCTAGGGGTGATGTTGGGGGGAAGTGTACTTGAAAGCAAAAAGGGGAAACATGTGATGACACCCCTCAGTGCCAAGGTAAAAATCAATCCATATCCAGAAATGCATACTCAATCAGTCCAGCAGATCATAGCTTGAGCTCTGAATGTTTATAGGATTTCCTATAACAACAACAACAACAACAACAATAATAATAGTATTTGGCAATGCTTTTTTGGACCTACAAAGAAAGACTGTGTCCCTAATATATCTCTGGTGTAATGCTGCTTGCTTCACTGAAGTTACACCAGAGGCGATTTTGGTCCTTTAATCATTCCGGGTTGCTGATCGTTCTGGGCATGCTGCTTGCTCTGCAGATTTTCTGGACTACTGGAATTTCTTGTGGAATTCTATTTTGTGAGGCAATTGTGGGGCAGCTGAATCCTACTCAATGTTCAGTTTGAATACAGCCATTATAGGCTGTATATATATGCTTTTGACTTTGTTGCTTAATCAGTAATCACCTCTTCTCTCTCCTTCAGGCTCCCTTTTCTGCTCACCACTTCTATAATTTCTCACTACATACACAGAAATGGAATCACAGCTTTCTCTGAATGCAGGTAGGCTGTTTTCCATGTAACTAATATCCTTGTTACAGTATTCTATAATTAAACAGTTAGTAAAAATAAGTAACGTATGTTTTTTGTCACAGATATTAATCTGAAGTTGCTGCAACACAGAAAAGCACTCTGGGCAGTAAGGGAAATAAGTAAATACAGTAATCGCTGTCTAGAAACAGATATCCCCAGTCAAGGCCCAAATTCATCACAATCCAGCGCGAATAATTTTTCCCTATGAAAGTTTTTATAGGCAGCTCTCAGCATGCTAGTTTCATAGTCTGAAATATAGATAGATTCCCTACTAAGCATCTTATAAAAAAGAGCAAGGTGGAAATACAGGGGACCTACAAAGGAAAGAACCAGGATCACTGATTAGAGAAGCAGTGAAGACAGAGAGTATCAGAGCCAGAGAGCAACRGAGAACAGGCTGAGTGGGTGAAGGAGGAAGTCTTGCAAAGACGAATGGGAAAAGTCCAAAGCAAAAAAAGGTTAAACACCTAGAAAATATAAACAAACTCAGTGAAGGACTCCCTTTGGAAATGTAATCACCCTTGCAGTTTCACTTTTATTTTTAATAGTCTTATATGCCACAGTTATTGTTTACCTTTTGCTGTCCATCTTTCAGGAGTTACACTATTTATAAAACTTTTCAAATTATAGAGGCTATCAAATGATAGAATTTTTACTTGATTAGAGTCTTTAGAGGTATGTCTGTCCCCTTCAACAGACCAAACAATGCAGAGAGCGAACAAGCTGGCACGTACTGGCACTAGGCTTAATAAAATACAAGGGTCTGTCTTAATTTTATCTCTGTGGAGTTCTGTGTTCTATCAAGAAAACTGATCATTTTCTTTTTCAAATAAAGGTGCTGGGTAATTGGAAGATAAAGTCAATTTGTTTAAGCTAAAAGTTATTGCATTAGATTAAGGTACTGAAAATTATTTATACAGTGAATAAACTGCCAGATTGTATAGATACAGCCATATAGCGTACAGTGTCGGCCATAAAGAAATTTTACCTAATCTCTTATCTATGTTGAAAGACTTTGACTTGAGTATGGTTTAACTTCTTCCTAATATGCTAAAACTAGGAAGAATGAAAATTAATTTGTAGATTTTGTCGGTGAAATGAAGTGTTTTCTGTTACTAAACAACGTCACRTTAAACAGACCTGAAAGATTGTTCTTTGCCTGGAGTCAAAGYTGTTATTAACCCGGAAGGCAGCAATATCAAACCTATGATCTTGAAAGTAAATAGTGATATTGCATCTGTAGTATGACAGCAACACGTCCTGAGCCCTGGAATGCACTCTGTATTTTGTTTACTTAGCAAAAGTAGTTACTGTAGTATTTGCATAGTGTTTAGTTCTGTTTAACTACAGCTGTCTATGAGGAATTCCTCAACCGGATCTAAAACTGTTCTTTCTAGAGCCATAAAATCAAATTCTAGTGAGACTGACAGTGACATTCCTCAGTATGAAGCAGAAGATGGTTTCAGACAGTCTAATGTATTTTTCCCTTTCCTTGGAGTTATTAAATGAACAGCAAATTCTTTGTCTTTGTGGTTGTTAAAGACTCCTCAGGCCCTATTTCACAGGAGAAGGGATGTCAGCGATGCTACGCTCCACTGAAAATATCGYTGCCCTATGTCACAGTGAACGCGGCCCAGAAATTTCTCCTTTTCACCACCGAGCGTTGTGATCCTGTGTAAATACAGAGTATTAAACGTATGTACGTTTATCTACATGTACGGCACACACAGCACGAAGTGAGGGGAAAAAAATGTTTACTGTGAAGAAAGATCAGAGAAAAGCGCAACAGACGGCATCCTCCTCCTGTCGCGCACCGCTGTCCTCCTTATCTCATCYGCTCGAGCACATCACTGCGAGTGTCTCGGGGATTTCAGGCTATTTTAGGCGGCTGGCCTCCCTGAGGTAGGGAGCTGCTCCCTGTCCTTGCCGTGCCAGCCACGGCGCTGCGCACCGCGCGGGCGGGACGCGGCCTTTCTGGAAGGTTCCACGGCCACACGAGCGGCCTATGGCGCCCGCCGCCCGCGCC
>NW_028185317.1:1861009-1883140 GCF_003343005.1 Rhea americana | reverse complement strand
AGAAGGAGGCGGCCGAGGCGCTGGTGGCCGACAAGGTGCGGGCAGCGGGCCGGCGCCGCCGCCGGGCCGCGGAGCGCGGCCGAGGCGGGGCGGGGGTGAGGTGGAGGCCGCCGCCGCCGCCGCCATCTTCTCGCCGGGGTTAGTCAGCGCCGCGGCGGCCGCCGCGCTCTGCCGCCTCCGCGCCGGCGCTGCGGTGGCTCTCGCGGTTTCTTTGCCCTCGCTGCAGCCATTTTCGCGGGTGCCGCTCCGCAGGGCCGGGCTCGGGCTCGCCGTCGCCGCCTCTCCGGCCGGGCCGGGGCTGGGCGAATGCCCGCGCCGCGTTTGCTGCCCGCTCCTGTAGCCCGCGGCGAGCGCCGGGGCCGCCTCGGCTCCGTCCGTGGCCGCCTGCAACCGCGGGGAAGAGCGCTGCGCCCTCGCCCGCAGCGTCTTCCCACCCCCGAAGAAGGGGCTGGTTTGCAGCAGCCTCCGCCGGAAAAACAAAGCGGGTTAAAGCTCTGACACCCCTGTGGGCAGCCAGTTGGAAAGAGGTGCTGCGGTAAGCTGTCTGGGCTCCTGGCACGTCTAGCTTAAATTAAGAAACCTGCCATGGAAGAGTTTTAAATAGAAACCCTGACATGCACTCTGTGGTTGGCTTTTCCTCCCTAATGACTTGTCATGTTGCTGGTTTGAACTGAACTCTTCAAATTTGTGGGGAGACCTTATTTTTGAAGATGGCATGAGTAGCTGCTACCGCTTTCAGTCAGCTGATAGTGAGCCTTTAGGTAAATAAACTGCTAGCTCTAGAGGAGATGGGATGGGCCAAGTTTACTTGTAATCATGGAGTGGACTGTAAAAACTGTGGTCTTGGSCTCTTCTCTTTTTCCTCCAAGTCCTAGTCATGCAAGCAACTCATCTTCCAGCTTGCAAAGCCTCCCTCTCTCCTAAAAGAGCATATTTCTTAAAAAGGGAAGGGAATGGAGTGGTGGTATTGCATGGTATCTTTTGAATTGTTGTAGGAGTTGTATGTGTGCACCCATAATCTGATGTTACTATATTAATTCAGGGAGCGAGAGGAAGGAAGTTGAGAAACAATGTAGRTGCAGAATTAAGTTAAATTTCGAAAGATAGATCAGTCTGGCTAGTGTACTGTAGAACAAACTCCCCTGCTACTTTTGAGGCAACCTCTTGTTAGACACGTTTTTAATAGCCGTCTACCATACAAATTCTGAGCATCGTTCTAATACATATGTATACACTTCGTGCCTTCCTTTCTCGTATTTTCAAGGTAGCCTGAAAAAATAAGAGTAGCTGCTTGCATTGCTTTATTATGCTTTTTGCAATGTTCTGTGTATGTGTATTCGTGTCTCTAACTGAACTCTTCACACTGCCATCAGGACTTAGGATTGCATGTAAGCATCAAGTTCACAGTTTTACTCAAGGATAGATTCATTTTATTGCTCATTAATACCTCTCTTGTCTCCCCCACTCCTGAATATTTGGGCAGAGCAAACAAGCTTAGCAGCTCCTATTGGCTGAAATGGCACAGTAGAAGTCTGCTGGATAATCGTCACAAAACACTTGAGTTTGCAGAATGCTCTCCTGCCATTCTTTGGAACTGACTGTCAACAGTGTCTCTTGAGCTAGCTGCAGATGTTAACACAAGTGTTTTTTCCTCCCTCCTTTATTATTTCTAACTTGCTTTGCATGTTACTACAGCACTTCAAACTGCAAAGACAATGCAGCTCTACTCTTCAGCTGAGGCTGTGTAACTTACTGGAGAGGAGTATTGGTATTGTGTTCTCTTATCAGCTCTCTGTGTTCAAATTCTKGCTTCCTGCACTGCTTCCGAATATGAAAAATAGCTCTGTTTTGTTTGAAATGAATGTAGTGCAAGTGTAGCTGATTACATGCAGGCATCATCACATCATTGAGTGCTAGGAAGTCTGTAGTGTTAAAACTTGTTGCAGACTGTTATGTTTGAGTAATGATAGACTGGGCAGATAATAGCTGAAAGATGAAGATGACAGAACATGAAGAGAACAGTACTAGCCTTGATCTTATGAGCAAGAGTTCAGAAAAATTGTTTCCATGTAATGGCATATAGATGTGGCACAACTCTGACCTGAAACTAGTTTGTTTTTGACAGACTCCTCTCTAGCCAGTAGAAGAGGCTTATGTCTTGCTGAACCAACGCTTTGTTTGTTTGGAGGATGTGAAACTGGAATGTAGGAGTGTTGACTTTCACTAAGCATTTTTTTTTGTCTTACAGTAGTTGCACAGCTGACATGTTTGAATTTTACACTGCTATATCTTGCTGAGCATAGAAATACATGCAGCCTTTTTAATGAGCATGTGACATGGTGTGGTCACAGGTCACTTAATATATTGCCTTAGACAGAAATGCTAATAATGGGACCCAAATTAAGAATGATAAGGAAGCTGCTGTGGTGAATCTAGGTACTGGTTCTAGGAGCAACCCAAAGGAAAAGATCTCTTACTAATTGCATAAAATCTAGGTTTAACCTTATGCTGAGTAGAAAGAGCAAATCTTGAAAGYAAGCTGTTAAATACAGTAAATGCAAATCTTTCAAGGGGTGTACTGAACTGAATTACCTAAACACTTGTTGCTTCCATCCCCACCCTCCTCCTTGCTTGAGACATAAAAATGGTGTTTGCTGTTGAGGTGAATGTCTCTTGACTGTTTCGTATTTGACAGGACTACTTCTTGTTCTCTACTTGGCTTGTCTGGGCCTTTCACCTGAAAGACTAGAAAGGCATGTAAAGAACTGGAAGAATGTTACAACTTGCCATTCAGACACCACCACCAGCTTTGCAATTAGCATTGCACAAGTGATTCCCATATTACTTAGCAGTAGTAGTAGTTTCACTTAGATGAAGACTTTTCAGCTGTTTAGTATTGAAAAAAAGTCACTAAAGTAAAGAGTTTGGCTGCTAGATGCAAAACTTCTCAGGTACTTGGGTGGGAGGAAGAGAATTCTGAAACTGCAAGGGAGGATATTCCACAACGAGTTACTTTTTTGAGTATATTTTGAGGCTGTGCTTAGTCTGACTAGTAGTTCTTTTCTGTAGTGATCTTCATTCTTGCATATTACAAGTAAGTTTCAAACCCTGAAAGCTTGACTTAGTTGAGAAAGAGACTTCTCACACTTGATAGACAAGGTCACATTTTTTTTCCCCCTTCCTCTGGTAGTCCAATTTTATAAGGAAAAGTCACATTATCTTACTGTATCTGATAATAAGAGGAGGCTAGGAAATAGGCTTTGGGAACAGGCCTGAAAACACTGTGTACCTTTAAATGACCTTGGCCTATAAATCTGGCCTTGCTAATATTATATTGTGGCTTCAACGCTTATCTTTTGTTACAGTTACATAAGTTTCTTGCACTTCACTTTTTTCATACAGGTTTAATTTTTGGTTGTATCTGGATATAGGTTTGTCTAGATGGCTGACTCCTTTAGAAGAGTCTCCTCTCTGTGCTATTTGAAACTGATTTGATACAAAAATATTTAATGAAAGTATTTGTTATACAATTTTTTTTTCTGAGGTATGCTGTGAGAATCATGGTAGGCCAAAATGAAGCCCTTGGTAACAGCTGGCTTTAAATTTGAAGCAGCTACATCTTCTCAGTTCCTATCTCCCCCCTCTTTTTTTTTTTTTTTTTAAAGGATCCAGAAATTGCCACACGTGGAAGTGAAAATTCATCTGGAAGATGTCTGTTGACTCTGCTGGGTCTAGCATTCATTTTGGCAGGAGTTGTTGTTGGTGGAGCCTGCATCTACAAGTACTTCATGCCTCGGGTAATGTTAAGCTTCCCTTTCATATAGCATCMCTAAGMAAAAAAAAAAAAAAAAAAAAAGAAAAAAAAGTGTGATTATAAATGCAAGGCTTACTAAAGGGTTTATATCATGGTAGTAACTCGTGTCTGACACCTGAAGGCTGCTGCTGTAGCTTTTAGACAAGCTCCAGGAGTTGTAGACCTGACATGTCATCTTAGGATAAGTGGTAGAAATAGAGTTTTAAAGCACTGTACCTTCAAAAAGTAATTGGCTTGCTCTTGCTTCTAGCATAAGGTGTATCGTGGTGAAATGTGTTATTTTGAAAACGAAAATCGGGATCGTGCAGTAGAACCTTATTTCCTCCCCATTGCTGAAGAAGCTGACATTCGGGAAGATGATAACATAGCGATCATTGATGTTCCAGTTCCGAAGTTCTCTGACAGTGATCCAGCAGCAATTGTTCATGACTTTGATAGAGTGAGTACATGTGAAGCAATAAAAAATAACAAGTCTCAGTGGGAAACCACAGAGTGGGGGGTAATCATTATGGCTCCTGGATTTTCATTTTTGAGGCCAAGACTTACTGTCAACATGAGCATCTCTTAAGTGTGGGAAATTTGACCCTTGGCACAAAATGGAAAAGTTCAGTTTTAACTCTGTAAGAGCAGCTATACTTATTCGCAAATGAGGAGTGTTATGAGACTAGCAGGGAAGTTCACACCTATAGTGATTTTAAGCAATTCATTTCAGACTAATGGATCTCAGTGCTGTGCAATTTTAAAAACTGTTGCCAGTAGCATGCCTGAGAGTGACACATACCATGTGGTTAAGAATCCTGTTTAATTCAAGTGGAGGGAAAGAACTCTGTAAACATGAATTAGGAAACAAAAAAGCCCTGAGGATTCAATATAAGACTGTCAGACTTTGTTATAGCAAAATCTAGAACTCCAAACAAATTTGAGTCTCACTTCTTGAAAGTAAGTGAATTAAAGCAACTTAAAGTGATTGAAAGCTCAAAATCAAAAATGCTATATTAGTAGCATGTAATTTCTCTAAAGATGGGAGGCTGGTTTTGGTTTATCATTTTTATTGAAGTTGCACTGATAGTATTAATGACTGTCCTTAGTCTAGCTGTAAAAGTTCTCCTTGGGTGGTTTGTAAAGCAAATCTTGGAACTGCAGATACAATCATTGTAAAGATGCTAGAACTGATCACTGTACATGCTGCCTTTTAGCAGTAGCATGGAATGCCATACAGACAAATTGCTACCTGTATTTGGAATGCTTGCAGAACCTTGCTATAACTTAAAGCATTTGGACAATTTAAGAACTTCAGGTGATTCTGGCTAAGTGCTGTGTAAAGGTCTAATAAAACAAGTAGATACGTATTGGTAGTTCTGTTTTTGCTGGTCTTATACTCAGTCGTGATGCTGAAGTGAATTCCTAGGGACTTTAACACTTGATCCAAAGAACTAATTCCAGAGAATGATTGCTTATTTGCATTTGGATACCTTTAATTTGCACTATGCTTAGACTGCTTCAGTTATGAGAACACACTTGCAAGTACTTTCTCTGTATGAATATAAACTTTACTCATATTAAGAACTGATTGAAACATTTGGCTTAGTCAGCTGTCACTTCTGTTCAGAAGTTCTGTTGTGCAAACCAGAGCTATAACAGTTTTGTTTTGGAACTATAGTAACAAATAAGTTCACATACTAGGTGGTGCCTCAGTGTGTTGTTTTGATACTGCCTGTGCATCAATTCTAGTTTTTAAACTTCCTTCTTAGACCTTCTAGAACTGTAATGCAATAATCACTCAAAGGCCACAATTAATGGAAAACCTTTTTCCCAAAATAGCTTCTGACAGCATATCTTGACTTGCAACTGGGTAATTGCTACGTGATTCCACTGAACACATCCATAGTTATGCCACCAAGGAACTTGATGGATCTCTTCGCAAAACTTGCGGTATGTGAAAACACTGTTTAGTTGGGCTAAGAAGATTACTCTTTACGTGTGCTGGAGGTTGCTGCTGCCTTAGCTACAATCTCTTGTTGTAACAGTCCTCTTGCCATCAGAGTAAATAATCCCCCTGTCTTAGTCATTGTATTAAAGTTTAAGGCCAGCTGTCAGTATGTGTTCTGTTCAGTAGATTCATGCATAGTACATTCATTAATATCTAGCTTTATGGAAGCTAAAAGCAGCTAGTTAATAAGGATAAGTTTTGCTATTATAAAGGAATTTAGTAAATTTCTGAATACTGTTGAAAGCCTGAAACCGAAAGTTACTACAAGAAAGCTCACTTGCCCTATAAACCTTAATGACAAAAGGTGTTAACTTGTTCTTCTGTTTTAGTAGTATCGTAGTTATGATCTCTCCATGTGAATCTTCGTTCTTCAGTGATTAAAGCAGAATTTTCTTCAAACAAAGTCTTATGGGTCAAGCTGATGGAGCTCGCTGCTACTTCCAAATTACATGTGATGCTGAGCTATTGTGTCAAATGTATCTTAAAAAAAAATGACTGCTCAACATTTATTGCTAGATTCTACCTGATCTAGCTTAACTTGCTTCAAGGAAGCCCTGCTTCTCCTTTCCTCCTTTATGAAGATAGACTTTAAATGCAGCCCCCTGACCCTACATCTTTTAGGAGCTGAGGTTGTGAGGGATGGGTGGTAGTTTCAGCAATGCTGTAGTCTTCAGTGAAGACCTAACTCTGTAGCTTACATTCTGTGTTTTGGTCAACATGTGTCTAATTCTCCCCCCCCCCAAAATGTAAAATTGATCTTGTATCTCTCTTTCTCCAGTTTTAACTGCAGACTTAGCAATACTTGCATACAAATTGTTAATGTTTGCTTTATGTGAGTTGAGCAATGTTAACTTCACTGTGACTGCAAATGTTTGAAATAGCCTTTGTCAGTTTAACTTCTTCATTATGCAGCCATTCACAACTAGTGTAATGTTAATGTTAAAATGAAGGAAGACTGACATCTAAGGTCTCGCACCTTTCCAAAGCAAGTAGTAGTGGTATTTGTGCATTGTTAGTAAAATACTGTATCTCAAGGCTTTTTTTCCTCTTAGACTGGCTCATACTTGCCTCAGACTTACCTAGTCCGTGAAGAAATGGTGGTTACGGAGGAGATAAATAATGTGTCTGATTTGGGTATCTTCATTTACCAACTTTGTGTTGGAAAAGAGACCTTCAGACTGCAGCGCAGAGATCAAATAATGGGTAAGTTTCCATCAGCAAAAGAAATCTCCTGTTACAATTGGGAAAGGGGTAAATAAAACACCTAGAGATGTAAGACTTTGGAAATCTATGGGCCTTCAGCACATAGGGGCTGACAGAACTGGTGGGTGTTTTTCCTGCTCTCAAGTAGGAATATGAAGCTTCATTCACCTGAAAGAGAAAGGTGAGAGTTTCAGTTATGGAATTAGCAGTTGTGTGTTCAAATTTAACTTCAGTTTAAGTCTATTTCTGTTCTTTTTTTACTTGAAGTCTCAGTTTAGCCCCCCAAATTCGGATAATCGGATTATATGAGTCTTTATAGGGTAGCTTATTCTATCTGTCATGTTGTCTAAAACTGGGTTACATGAACACCAAGTAAAAGGATTATCTTCTGGTTCACTTGCTTTGAAAAGTTGGACATCTAGACCAAATCTGTACTTTGAAAGAGGAAGAACATTTCATAAGAGTTTCTTCTGTTCCTTCTCTTCTTTGTCTGTTCCCCCTCCCCACCACTGCACTTCTATGAAAAGGCTAGTTTCATCAGGATTAAATTTGATGTGTCAGTGGCTTGACATATTGGAAGGAGGCCTGGAATATGAAAATCTGATGATGCTGTAAATTTTACTTCACTGCAGTTCTCGAAGCATTTCATAGCTTGCTGCTCTCACTGAACACATGGCAAACTAATCCTTTGTCAGATATTGGCTTTTTAGAATGCAAATGTTTGGTTTGTCAGAACTCTCTGCTCTTGTTTTCCTGCCAAACTCTTGGCTAAGTTTTTCCTTAGCCCAGTTACAGCTTGCAAAGTCTGCATTTATCTACTGTTCCCTAGAGACTACATCCTATTACTAGAGGGAAAGCTCTGTATACAGGAGCTTAACTCAGTGCTCCTGCATAGCTAATGGCATAAGGCAGGTGAAGAAATAATAAATGCTACCTTTATGGAAGAGAACCATGTGTCTCTCAAGCTTTTTTTTTTTTTTTTTTTAAGTGTTCACAACAGCTAGATTGACTGCTACTGTTGAAAGACTGCAGTCTACAGGCAGTGTTGTGAAGAGTATTCATGGTGTTTTCTTAGAATATAAATTATCTTGCTCCAGAATATCTAAGTTTGTGTTGCTGATATCTTCACTGCACACTGAATGTCTTCTAGAATACCTCTGTAGAAATGCTCTCTGGTAAATGAATAACGCCTCCAGGTGCAGTTTCTTTCCTGTAACTAATGTTCTTTAACCTTTTTTTGGGGGGGAGGGAGAGCTCCCTTCAAATGGAAGGCTACTGCTGAGGAGAAAACTATTTAGGGATAAGAATTCTCTTGCCTTTCAGATTACGCTTCTCATTAGCTGCAGTGGTTCTCAGATTTTTTTTTTTTTTTTGGTAGAGTTTATAGATTTCCTTGTCAGATCAATGTGACTTCAGGGAATTCTGGCAGAACGCCTGGGAGATGTAACCAGAGGCATACATGTGACTGGACAGTTCATCCCAGCTATTCAAATATATACCCAGCTACATAGCCRCTGGAAACTTCTCAGCTTGTGCAGACATTTAGCTAGAGATAAATTGGAGGATAGCCCAACTATTAATGTGTTGTTTTTTTAAAAAATACACTAGAACAGTGCCCTACAGGGTTTATTTTAAGACTTAATGCATGTAGACTTCAATGGAGAGCTTCCATTGCTTGCTCTGAACAAGTCTCTACTTATTACAACAAGCTGTAAAACTTTCTTTTGTAACAGCTGTGTACTAGAGAGCTTTGGTTGATCAGCTGGTCTATGATTGCAGGACTTCATATTCTTGTCTCTCATTAAAAATTCATAGCTGATAAATGTAAACTTCCTGTGTCAAATTAGGTATTGGCATACTCCAACACAACAAAAATCACTTTAAGTATGTTGGGAGGAATTTCAATAAGATCATGAGGTGAGAGGCAAATCATCACAGGGCTCACTTCAAGCAGATTACTGCCACACAGAATTATGCTTTATGGAAGGAAGAAAAATCCTGATTTTAAAAATTCAGCTTTTCTTGTGTCTTCTGAGTTCTTAACACTTTCCTGCAATTTGTCTGCTTTGTTTCTCTTTTCCTTTGTGGTTAGAAAGAGCTATGAGAAACTATGTTATAAAGAATCTGTTTAGTGTTCTCTTATCTCACTAAAAYGGTGAGAGGGTACTAGAACAAAAAGGCTATAGCTTGTAGTCTGTTTTGTCCCTGTTTGTATCTAGCCTCCCTTTATACTACCCCATTCTGAGAATGGGGAGGCTATCTAATAAACCCCTATGCAGCCTTAGTGGCAAACATTTGTAGCTGTGAAAGCACTATAGTTTAACTTATTTTATCTTCTTACTCTTCATAAGTATCCAAAAACCAATAAATGCTTCCTGTTGAGAAGTTATCGATCTGCTTCACTTAGGCTCTCATCTCCTCTCATCCCCAGGTCTGCAGAAGCGTTCAGCGGAGAACTGTCATTCAATCAGACACTTTGAAAACTCTTTCGTTGTTGAAACAAAGATTTGTCAACAGTGAAAGGCGCTGAATGGGAAGCGACTATGTCACACCTTCATTGAGAAGTCTGAGCTTTAGACCTTGACTTCTAAATTAAAATGTGCAGTGATAATCAAAAGCCTTATGCATTTTCTGTGTATTGCTTATATTACAAAATACGAAGTCACCATTTCAGCTTTCTTTAATCCTTGATATAACGATATTTTTAGTTTTTTCTTGTAAAACTTAAATTTGAGTAAGGTTCTTTTTAGAAGGGTAATATCAGTTTCTGTTGAATGTTTGATTTTAGAATCTGGGAATGGCAGAAATATATATATATATAAAAGTTAACCAACTTCTTGGCTGGAACCAATTCTATTCACCTTAACTTTCACAGAACAATTAATGTGTTAATAATCTGTGGTTTACACATTTTGTGTAGTTCTGTAGAATAGCTCTGCACTGAGTCTCCTGGCTAAAAACCTTCTGATGAATATCGTTAAAGGTTTATTTTAACTTCCATGTGTGAAGCATGTAAAATCTAACCTCAGTGATCATAAACCTCTAACATTGCTTTATTTCATTTTGTGCAATTACTGTATTGAATTCGTATGTATATTTGGAACCTTCCCCAAGCTTACACTCAATTCTTATACATTTGTTTGGTTTTGTGGTATTTAGTTGTTAGATTTGGATGGAGTTACTCTTAAAGCTTGTCAGTATTTTTGGTTATGAATTTGTTTATCTTGTAGCTGACTATTTCAAGAATATCTTCTGATATAGCCCACTTGTGAATGTGACTGTAGTTGTAAACTTAAACTACTCTAGCTTATACAAGCTTTTTAGATCAACTTTTTATGAGCAAGTAGCATTACTCCTGCAGTCAAGAGCATTGTTCCTTTTTTTGAAAGCTGCAGGATAAAGATAGGGAAAAGTCTGTGTTCTGCGGTTGATAAACTTGAGAGTTTTAATAAGGGACTTTATAGACATAAATTCTGCAACCCTGTAATAAATGTTTCTCTAAAACTTTGCTGTTGGTGTGACTTAMTGGTACTCAGAGGCTGAGTGCAATGCACAGGGGTATATCCTACATGGGGGCAGTCATAATCATGGCTGTGGCAGCACACAGTGTTCCTCCTGCTGCTGCTTTCCTCCTGCCTCCCCTTCTCCAATTTGAAGTTGGGTTTCCTCTTCCTGTTATGTGGAAGTGCGTGGTGGTACAAAACAAATTTGGAGCAGGGGGAGTTAGGAAGTAAAAAGCATCGTACTGCAAACATGATCTCCCAAGAGGCAATTCTCAGTGATGTAAACTAAATTCATAGTGGATTTCTGACATGTGGGCAATAATGGTGAGGTCTAATAGTGTGGTAGAGGGAAGATGCCTTCTGTAATCCTGCACTTTGAATAGTGGGATTGATAGGACTGGTGGCTAAGGAGCTTGTATTACTATATTCATAGCAGTACTCATACTTTGAGTTTCTCTGACATATTGTAATATCCAAATTCAGTGGAGGGTTGATTGACATCTTACTGCAGTGCCACTTAGCTCTGTAGCGCAGCAAGGCTTATGGGTTATGAGAGCGCTACAGTGAGTTTTTCTCTTGCTCTAGTTGCTCAAAGAGCCACAGTGTGTATTTTACACTTCCAGTTTCCCTGGAAAGTAACTTTCATATGCATTTGGAGCTAATACCGTAAGCAGGCTTCCTGTACTAAGAACTAGGAAGTAAAATGATTCCAGTGGTAGCTGCTTTCAGTCATCTTATGAAGTTGTCTGTACAGAAGAAAGAATAGGACTTCCCTACTGGCCCTTATCTTGCAAATGAGGACGTAACTGCCGTAATGCAACTGCTTTCCCTAGGTGTATGAATCTTAGGAAATGTGGTGCAGAGGACAAGTCTCAACTAAGAGCATTTGGCTCTAAACTTGTAAGTCTAGGTAAGTGTTTCATTATGACTAAAACTTTAATGCTCAAGTGCATTCTACAGAAGACTTAACTACTGTCACTGAGAGTCAAATGTGTTTTACTGAGTCAGGGGAAGTAGTCTGCACTAACAAGTTTCTTTCTGCTCCAGACTTGTCATATGTTGCTGTGACTTCCCTCCAGATAACCTGAGGGGCTAAGAAGGGTGGGTTGGTTGTCTGATCTGGTTTGATAGTCTTGAGTGGGGAAACTTGGAAATGTATTAGCTACRGAGAGCAGGAAGAGTATGATTGTAGCATTAGGATTTGTCTCTACTGAAAACTAAGAAGAAATTCTTCCTTCCAACTGTACAGTGATTAGCTCTCACTATACAGGGCTTCAACATCTTGACTATCTTCAGATACCTTAAGAAATTACTAGATGCTCTCTGCAATGACCCAGTATGTTCAAAGGAACAAATTGTTCTTTACAGCTAAGTGTCCCAGTCATCTACTGTTCCTTTTTCTGAGAAAGCAGCTGAAATGGGGTGTGCTGGCCTTGCCTAGCTTGAATCACTTTATGCAGGGATGTATGCTCAAGTCAAAGASCTCTAGTTTTAAGGTTGCCTCTAGCCTCATCTGTCTCAATTTAAGGAACTGCTGTGTTCAGGCAGTCCGTGAGCAGCTGGGATGTGACAGGGCGAGTCCGGGGGGACGCATTGCACCGGTAGATGGCACAGTTGGCAAGCCCTCGCGCTTCTGAGAGCTGCTCCGCGCCCGGGGACAAAGCGCTGAGAAAAACTCAGTATCTCAGTGCAAGTGTCTATTATTAACTGACTTACACAATAGATTAGCACCTCCATTTCACAGTAAATAGGGACAAGGTGTTGTGCTTTGAACATTGGTGCAGTAACTGAAAGAATAATGTTACTGAGATGCAAATACGAACTTATTTACAGTAATGACTTATTACAGATGCATATTTACTGAAAAGACAAGCAGTGTTAACAGGACAATCTGTGGTATCCACACACTTGCTTGTTGTCAAGTTATCTTTGTACTAGCTTGTAGGTTATTTTTCTCACACAATACMTATTTAAAACTTGGAATTAAATATCTTAATGTAAAAAGGCAATCCAGTGGTTTGGATGATTCTTCTTCCAAAATTATATGAGAGTTTTTTTTTTCTCAAAATCTATTTTTACTCCAGTCAGATGGACACCTGAGAAAATGACAAATAACAGCAAACTTGAATTTGCTTTTTGGAGGAGAGGCTGTTGAGCTTTGTGCAAGTCGGAGAGTTTTCTGTTTAAATGAGCTCGCGATGGGTAAGATGTGGGCTGCTGGTGGTGTTCCAAGTGACATKTGGACGCTTTCATTACAGTAGGTGTTAATCTGCATCACCATCTGCATTATCAACTACTGTCCGCGTGGTAGTTAGATTATACACAATAAATTTAATTTTCGCCAGCCTGACGTTACAGAAATTCAGGGAAAATAAACTGCTGTTTGTATGTATAAGCATACATACAAAGGTGAAGAACACGGGAATAAAACATGTGGGCAGCTAACAGAGCTTTGAAACACATACTGAGGTCTCAACCTGATAGGAAACAGAGCTTCAGCAGCTCAGACTAGATAAGCTGGTGGCAAAAGGAAGGCAGATTTTTCACYGTAAATTCAGCTCAATACTGCAGACTCTTAGCATGACCGGGACAGCTTGGGCATGAAAAGTCTTGCCTCACTGCTGTAGCAAAAATCACTGTTTGGATGTGGCTATCTGGAAAAAGAGAGCCCTTGTCAGGTTACTTTATGTTACTTGGAAGTTGATATGTTTACACACAAAACTACTGTGGTAGCAATAGGTGTTCTCAGAGATTATGGTAACGGTGATGTAGGAATATAAGGGCTGATGAGGGGTTAAGGCAGCAGAAAGGATTTGTTTTAGATAAATTTAGGCACAATTTCATTATTGTGAAAATCCTAGCACATCCTGGATGGTTGTAGTTAAGTGGTCCAGGAAAAGCTTCTATCCTTGTTTTCAGTGGGGAGAAAAACTCATTGTAAATTCAAAATACTGTGAGCRCAAAAGCAGGTTTGGAGTTGGAGAGCATCCTCGAGAATATGTTTTTCTAGAACTTCAACAGGAAGTCTTTCTCACCTTTTTTCTATATGCCTTCCTTTTTCTCTAAGGAGCACACAACAGAAAAGGAATTGTAATTATACAACTGGTGTATCAAAACAATTTATTTCATATATACTATCTAYTTTCGCTAGTAAAGTCTGTGATATGCAGCTCAGTCCTCATAAGATTAAGATCAATGAGTTAGAGTGGGAATTTATTTTTAAAAACATGCATTTTTCTGGGCCCTCTATAGCTAGATGAGAAGAGCCTAGCTCTGAGTTTTGCTAAAGGCTCTCTTTTTTGAAAAAACAAAATGTTTTAAAGAAGACATGGTCTCACGTAGACTATTCCAAAAGAGTAGACAGGCTGCAATCCATAGGCAGATGTGCTAGCAGGGCGAGGTCCCAGTGGGAAAGCCTCACAGAGCCTAACTTACGGACAGAAGTTTTCTCTCCCATTGCAGGCTTCTGGAAGCAATCGCAGTAGGCAGCAGCAAAAGGAGCAGGCAGAGGATGAGCTAAGATAAGCTGGCGTGAGTAYGGAAACATTTGTTTTCATCATAGTTAAGCTTCAGATTTTTTTWAAAAAGGAAGGTAATAACATGAAGCAAAAGGTTAAAAGAGAAAGATGGGTATGTGCACTTGAGAAAGGCCTGGAGTTAATGCAGGCATAGTAAATTTTCTGTTTTCAGATAAATGACGAATGATATATGCAGGTTCAACAGAAATATTAACATTACAACTACATACAAGGTTGTAGAAAGTGAAAACACCATGTAAAAATCAGTGGATAAAGTCAGAGTGAAAGGTAACACTGGTTTGAGCAGGAACTTACTACAAAGAGAGGGGTAAGGAATCAAGCTTATGACTAAGAGAAGTTTTTCACTCTGATAGCATCTACATTAATAGTTCATATGTAATCATCTTGTCAACAGGCTGAGAAGCAGCAAACACTATTTTACTTGTAGACTTGGATGTTTTGGGGGGKTTTTGTCCCCATCCAATCACAATCTAACCCAGATGGAACTTGCACCAAAAAAAAAAGTGCAAAAATCTAGTAATTACAGATCTGCTACAAGGAATAACCACTTTACTGTAGAAAAGGATTCAAGAAAGGAGAATGCAGATTGATTGTTTCCTTCTTTTTTGTATCACATGTAACTGAAAATAGCTTTAAAAGGAAAAGTGTTTTACACTGTTTATTTTCATTTTCCTGAACAATGCTGAGACAAGTTGTAGAGCTAACAGGATTAATATGTACTAATTACTGAATCTGAGAGCAAGAGCATTTTTTAGTACAACCTTTTAAATGGCTTTAAGAGGTTAAGGAAATCTGCCTTTCAGTGCAACATCTTGCACTTGATTAGGTGGGGAAGGGAGGGGAATTACATAAACCAACTGTGGGCATTTAACTCAGGTGGTTTGAGTCATCCTGTGGAAGTCCCTATTCCTTTTCCTTGACTGCATATAGAACATAAACCACAAGACTCCCAGCTAAAGTACATGGCTGAAATGCAGTAAGCAAATGTCCCCCAAATCTCTCAGAATCACAGGATCTGGACTGACTTCTGTGGACTTAGTAGTTCTTGGCATCACAGGGAAAGCTACCAAAAAGACAGACATGCTTAATAGAGTTTACCATGAATTATGGCCAAAATTCCAGAGCTCTGAAATCAGCTCTGAATTTCCCTGAGGCTTCTGTATTACTGTCCTTAAATCTTCCTTCTGTGCCTGGGATTTGTTCTTCCTAAACTGCTACAGTTGTGCTTTCAGCAGGGTGGGGYGAAGTTGGCCAGGTCACTGCAGTCGTTAATGATCCAGCAGCTGCCAGCTTTAGCATTTGTAGGTGGATACTTTGGTTTCTTGTACTTTTCCTAGATATTTAAGAAAAAAAACCCCAAACATTATGGTGATTAACTAAAGACAACACCCAAAATCTGTTGCATTTCATCTTCTGTTCTCCTAACATGCCCAAACCAAAAAATCCTAGAACWGAAAAGAACATTTTAAGGAACAGATAAATGTGGTATAATTTGCAAAGTCTCTTCAGTGGCACACCAGCTAGCYATGTGGCTGAATTACCACTCTGGGWGGACTCTACTCAAGGTAAGGCTTGAAAGGATTAGATGTATTCTTACTATCCAGATTATGAGTTGTATAGGGAATGACTTCGCTGACAGCTATGGCACGGCACCCAAATACAGGTATTGACTGATGCTTTAAGATCTAACCAAAATAATTATACGTATGTRTATATATTTGCATTATCTCATTAAAATAATTTCATATATAGAAAGACAGTCATGACAGTACTTACGCAATATAAATGGATGTATTTCCTGTCTTGAGAATAATTAAAGACTTGCCACCTACCACTGCACCTCCAAAGGAAGTTACTTCATGTAGTTAACTCTTTGTTCACTTCAGCTTATTTTCTCTCTTTAAAATGTCTTTTTTTTCACTCTAACACCCCTCCTCCCAGGTTTCACATTAACAAATGTGAAAATGAGTTCAYTGTCCAAGAATCATGTACTGTGACTGTGGGTGTAATAAATTATGGATTCATTACAGAAGCATTTAGATTCTCTTGAGCTGCTCCCCTTTAGGATATTGAAGTTGGTCCAGATTAAGTCTGTGCATGGRTACCCTTCCTCCGGAATAGGGAACCTTCTTCCTATAAATTTAATCCCCTGCCAGGGTGGAATGAGGTGCTCTGGAATGAGAGTGCCTGCATATAGGAGTCATCAGGAACAGATCTAAGTACAGATAAACCTAGAGTTTGCAGTTACTACCAGAAATCCTTCACTCGTGTTTGCTGTGAAGGTAATCCTGTCTGTGCATTCACTTTAAGGTAAATAAATTAGCATTTTGTTTTCTCTGTACTTGGCAAACAGCTTCTTTGTCATTAGAGACAAAGGCGCTTTTCACTAGTTAATCCTTAATGCTTAGAAAAGTACGAGAGTGACAAAGGAGCTGCCATCCAGGCAATTTTAGCCTTACCAGTGTGCCTTACCACCCMATACGAAGTTAGAAACAGGTCTTTGCCTTCTCACCTGATGGTAGAAAAGGCAGTCAGACCYCTTTGCACTAAGTAAATGATAGCACTTTTGTGGTTATGATCTGAGCTATAATTGCTAGTTTTTCACACAACAGTTTGTAGTCTGGAAAGAAATTGAAGTGTTTCCTTTAATCTTGTACATCTGTGCTGTAGTATATGCTGGTTTTCCTGATGTCTAAGTTCTTGCTGCTCTTGTCAAAACTTAAGTATCACCACTCCTGACAAACCATGGCTGCATTTATTTACAAACCATGGCTGAATCAGGTAGCTGTTTGGGCAGCTGAGAGGTAGGAAAGAAACTCTGAAGACATCGTATTAATGACTTTAGAGAGTGTTTTCTCTTGTAAAGGTTTGATTGGGTGGAGCTAATGAGGAAGTAGAAGTTTATAGAGGTTGAATCTAGAGTTGCTGACTGCTGATGTGTTCCTGGGGCCCTGTTTTTGTTGTAGATTATGACCCTTGATTTTCAGTAGGGAAATGACTCACGCTGATTAGGTGGAAAAGAAAGTTTCTGGCTGACTGCCTTCAGTATGAGAGGAGTTCTGAATTTCAACAACTTGTTTCTTCCATCTTCCACAAATATTCCATTTGCAAATGTGCTAGATATTTATCTATCCCAGGTTCACAATAATACTCATTATTTTTTAATGGAGCTAGTCTGGTTTCCCTGTAGAAAACTTTTTTTTTTTTCTTTCTTAGTATCATTTGATTTTCTTTTTCTTCTGTGCTTTCATTTACATATAGAAGAAAATGTTTTCCTAAAAGCTCTAATGCTACAAAGTAAAGACAGGACCTTGTAGAGARTTTGGATCTCTAGCTGAACGCTGATGTTCAGCTGATTTAGGGCCTATGCTCTTAGTCTGGGCCCCCATCTCTTACAGAACAGAGTCATTTCCTCATGGGGGAAATGGTYGAATGGGATTTGTTTTGCCTGGTTGCTCTCCCATGCCTTTGCATGTACAACAGGTTGTGCGGGCTGTGGCTCTTGTCCTGAGGAGCATGGACATGGTCTTCAAAGCCATAAAGCCTCACAGAGTTGTTTTTGTGTTCATCTTTTTGTCTTTGGATAGACAGGGTTGTGGTCACCTATTTGTTTTTCCTACCAAGGATTGTCTTGGAAAGATTGGATTTTCATTCTTGCTTTAGACTGCACTGATCCATGACTTGCCACAGTAATACTGCCCCCTGTAAGTCACTCATAAAATTTCTATTAAATGATGAACATTATAGGGCTGTTACAGTAACTGGTAGCAATATTACTTATGACTGAATATTAGATTTCTTCCAGATAATAACGTTTTTAGGATTTAGTTGGTTAAAATTAATGCAAGTGCYTGTGAGGCTGAAAAGAAGCTTGAGCAGTTTTGCCTTTTCTATGAGCAGTTCTGCAGCTCGTGACAGCTCAGAGGGGAGATGCTATTTGGAGGAGGCCAGGGCAGCTGCCTCTCGTTCAGCCCAGCGTGGTGGCATCCTACCATGGGTGAGCCCCAGCAGTAAGACAGGTCCTATATTGCGCAGAAGGGATCTACCTGATTTGATGCAAATGGAGACAAACTCACACTCATGAGGCCCTTGCAAAAGCTAACAAACCTCAGCTCTCTGAGTCACCTGAGAGACTCTTGACATCATGCCATGAATAGCTTATACACATTTTGGTTCAGCAGTGGGCTGAGACCTGGCCTTGAGCCAGCAAATCACTGAAGCCTATGAATATGTTTCAGTTGCCAAATATACTCCAGAATAACCTTCAGAAGCATAACAACTAAAGCTTGTGAAACTTTAGTTTCACAAAACTCTGGGGGCAAACCCATCAGTAGCRAAGTCACCACTAGGGCTTGAGACTGGGATTTCCTCTGTGTTCAGTTCAGTGCTCACGTGCCTAGCTCAGCCCACCTTTTTCCATATCTTTGCAGTCAAGTTTTTGTTTCTTTTCAACTTAAGGTCCAACCAACTTAGTGTGCARAGGACTCTGATGCTCTGCTTCCATCAGTTCCCCAGAGGCCCTGCGTCAAGGCTTTGCCGTTTTCTGCTGGGACCATAGGGAGTAAGTGTGGATGCTCTGGGAGGGCAGGCCATGGCGCGTGCTGGCGGCGCTGCCTGGAGATGGTCTGCAATCCTGTTTGATTCACAGTCCACAGATGTCCCCAAATGGAGAACCTTATGCTGCCAAGCGCTGATGGCACGTCTCCAAATCTTCCCTTATGCAGAGCTTGTGTTTTTTGAGCAAACAAAAAATGCAGCCAGGGCCTTTACCTCCATGGGGAGGATGCCCTGGTGGCAAGGTACTGGGTGAGGTGCTGAGCCAGGTGACTGAGCTAACTGCAGCAAGTTGCTCTTACCAGTAAAAGACACTGCTTGGCTTTCTTGGCTGGAAGAGATTTCCTGAAAGTTGTAACAATGTTTTTGAGGACAGCTCCGTCCTGCTGCTAATGTGTTCACTGCGACTGCAGCCTGTGATTTCCTTTAAGGATAATAACATAAGGGGAGCTGGGGAGTAAATATCTCCTTTACTGTCCTACAGAGAGAAGCTGGCCTTGTCCCCAGCTGGGGACTGCTTTAGAAGGTCCCACTGAACCAGAAATAAGCCAAAAAGCTTTTGAGCTCAGTGCCACCAAGGGTTTGAAACTGCTGGCCTGAGATGGATGAGTCAGGTGSAAAGAAGCTAGAGATAAAAGCTTTGAGCTAAGTTACTCAGAGGAAAGGCACTGTGCTGCGGTGCAGGAGCCAGCTCTGGCAGCAGTGTTGCTGTTGTCTTTGGGTTTGCAATGGTGGCATTCTGGATTTTATAGACTGTTAACCAACAGGAACAGACTGGTATGTGGGACTTCTATGGTTTGCATTAATTCACTTAAGTAAGAAATCTCTCATTTTAAACAAGAAACTCTAAGCTGTGTATTTTTTAGCTTCTGTTTTACAAAGGTCTCTTGGGAACTTTCTCTCTAGCTGCATAGACATTTGTCTGACCACAAAGAGTTACCATTTCTTTAAATATTGGCTATGTCATGTAATAGTGGCTTTTGTGTAAGATAATGTCATTGAATCACAGGACTGGTGTGTGAACTTGCAGCATATTAGAGAAACTAGTCAGCAAACAAAGCAGTGAGKTTTTTTGGATTTAAAAATTTAAAATGTTCCTATTGAGACTTCTGGAAGGGTGAGTAGGGAGATAGAGTTGATCCTTCAGTGCTTGGAATAAACCACTAACATTTGCATATTATTTGACTGGTAAAAGCCATGACCTTTGCTTATGTGGCACCCTCCTCAAGGTGTTCCCTTCTCGCATCCTTGTTGAGCCTATTGGGAAAATGGGTAGGCAGATGCGTTTTTTAATTCTCATAATACAGTATGACAATCAGATCATTTAGTTCATCCTACCTTTGACTGTTCTGGTGCTTGTGTTTATTTTATTTTATTTTTTTTTTTAATTCTATGACTAGATTTAGAAAAAGTGGCAAGGAAACCTAAGCGGAATTTGACACCTGCATCAAAAATTACAATTTTGAGCCTAGCTCAACCTCTAGCTAACCCTGAAAGTACTTAAACTCAGAGATGCTCTGTTTTTTCCCCTCCTTTAACCTCTGCACATGTCCAGAACTGAACACGAGCTTTGGCTGGGTTGGAGGTTATTTTTTTTTGTGGTCTAATTCATGCTGAAGCCTGAATAGGCTTGGGGATGTCCCTGCATGTTGCCTGACAGGTTTTATTAGGGAGCTGTTACTCGGTCTTCACTAGAGACAGGATGGAGATCCCTGTAAAACACAGTGATAACTGCCACCAAAAAAGCCACCTAAACCATAAAGGCAGCTGGTGATGTTTATGGATAGTGTCCAGTGTTGGTTTGACGTAAAAGACAGAAATAGACCCAGTAGCAGGAACAAGCACCCAGGTTTTCCCCTTTGAGGAGACAGCACTAACCACTAAAAGTCATGTTCAAGTTTGTTCCCTGTACTTAGCCTACTTTTTTAAAAAAAAAACACTGCTTTGATAAGAGGAGCAGAGAGTATCTCCATGCAGGATAGCGTAGGGTATTTTCTGAGCAAAGGGGAAAAGGGATTCAAACCCTCTCATAGGTTAAGGAAGAATTTTAACATTTTCCTTCCATAGGCAAGGACTGTAGTTATTAGGAGTGCAGTGACGGCCTTCTCCCTTCCTTGTGTTTTAGTGCTAGGGTATGACTTTGCCATTTCTTTTTATGGCTTTTAAGCGGGGATCTCAGTTGTGGACTCAAAAGAATYGAGAGAGAATCTTCCCTCTTGCCTCAGGATTTCCTTGGCAGGATTGTGCTTCATACCTGTCCTGTCTCTGGCTTCGGCTCAGAGTTGGCTCAGACCCCATGTAGGGCACCCAAGTATTTTGCCAAATTCCACATCTTAACACCTGACAGATGCTGCAATGCTCAGTTTTAAGAAAACCAAGTCCTGCATTAGGCCCAGCACTTGATATGTCTGAGCCCTTCTGTTAGTTGAATGCTGCTCTCTGAGGAGCAGGATGAAAACTCTAAAAAGGAAGGTGTCTTGATGGCTAAAAATAGTCTCTGTCATGGCTGCAAATTATTCCTAAATGCAATGCAATGTTTAGGAACCAAAGGGGCCAGCAAGCTATTCCCCCCAAAGGGAGCACGATAGAAAAGGACATATATATCGCTTCTCTCCTGTGGTTGTCCCACRTTTCTGTCTGGTGGCGCATTTTGTTATTGCTGTGGACAGTGGCTGTAGCTGTCAGGATTTAAACAGAGTACCAGAGTGACCCACTCGCATCAGCTGGGCTAATCCAAGAAATCGCTCTGTTCATTCCCATTCGCTCTTTGGAAGGGTTGGTATTTCTCATTAATACTGTGCCTGCTGGAGTCGGTAGGAAACTTTGTGTTGTGTTCAGTCTTGAGAGATAAGAAACAAAAATGTGGGGTTTTTATGGTAATTTGTCACTATTGCAAAACTATCCATGAGTCTTTAATAGAACAGAATATAAACACTGAAGGAAAGACCTGATGACAGGCGAAGCCAAGAGATCTCTGTATCTTAGACTACTTGTTCCAGCTTGGATGTTATGTTTTCACCCTAGGTTTCTTAGAGGGCTAGTTAGCTCCCCAAAGGCTCTCATCTGCCACGTATTTTTCTTCTTAGTTTGAGGAAAGAGTTTTTTACTTGCTTCAACTGTATTACAATTAAGTTTTATTAAGTACAAATCCGTATTTTAGAGAAAAAGATTAGTAAAACAGTTTAACAGTGGTCTTAACAAAATGATTGATACACAGTGGTGGTACCACAACAATTGTTGCAGGTGTTCATTTTTTTTTGGCTATTTTATTCTTGATGGCTTTAATTAATTGGACCTTTTTGCAAAATCAAATATGGAAGCTTAATCTTTTGACCACTAATCTATATTGTATAGATTGTGTTTACACATAGTTCAGTTTATCAGCTTAAATACTGTAGCACCTCCACCCTGACTAGTAAATGGGTTGCATGATTATCTAAACAGCTCACAGGAATCTACTCGTTTTTTTTGTCAGGGTATTTATACAACCTTCTCATGAGATTTTATCTTTTTCTTTTCTTTTCTTTT
>NW_028185317.1:1854104-1860981 GCF_003343005.1 Rhea americana | reverse complement strand
ATGACGTCGATTTGTATCTGGGTCAGTCGCTTTGTTTCTTCAGTTACTGAAATGTGAGAAGTGCCCTAAAACATTGCATGTATACTTTGTTCAAGTCTGCCCTGCAGAGCTCCTCTGAGCTCCCCTGGCCAGTGCTGCCAGCTCAGACTGGTGACAGTAGCGTGGGGTTGTGCACATGGTTTCATGGGCAGCGAGCTATTTTGGTGACACTGGGTGAGATACTAATTTTTAGCCTCTGACAGCAAAGTGAAAAAGGAAGTAAACAGCGAGGTGTCAAAGTTTGCTGCTGATAAAAACTTAATCAGAACGGTAAAATCTAAAGCTGCCTACAGAGAAATAGAGAGTGTTCTCAAGATGTTGATAACAAGCTGGGTCYGTTTAGCACGGAAAAGAGAAGTCTGAGAGGGGATCTTATTAATGTCTAAAAATACCTTAAGATAGGGTGTCAAGGGAACAGGGCCAAACTCTTTTCAGTTGTCCCATGTGACAGGACAAGAGGCAATGGGCACAAACTGAACCACAGGAAGTTCCACCTGAATATGAGGAGGAATTTCTTTACTGTGAGAATGACATCACTGGCACAGGTTGCCCAGAGAGGTTGTGGAGTCTCCTTCTCTGGAGATATTCAAAACCCTCCTGGATGTGATCCTGTCTAATATGTTCTAGGAGGCTCTGCTTGAGAAGGGGTGTGTGTGTGTGGTTGGACTGGATGATCTCCAGAGGTCCCTTCCAACCTCAGCTATTCTGTGATATTGAGCAACTAGATGACAGTATGTCAAATAAAATTCAGTGCTGATAAAGAGAAAAGAGTATATGGGGAGAGAAGGACAATAAGTTGACTGTGATAACAGCGCTGGCCTGTAGATTGGCTCTTCTCATACAAAAAAGGAAATCTTTGAGTCATGTGGATAAGTCATTGAAAATGTTATCTCAGATGATGGGTGATGGTAAAGAAGGTGAACAGAACTTAGGAATTCATAAGCAGGGAACAGTGAACAACAGAGAAAACTATCACTGTGCTGCTGAATAAACCCTGGAGCACCCATCCTGTGGCTCATGATAGGTGGTTCTGTTCCCCCATCTCCAAAGGGGATTGAGCGAGGAGGACAAGGCTATCAAATGGAGCAATCTCCAATTGGGGCAGACTGAAGTGGCCCCTGGTCCCCGAGACAGAGAGAGACAACTGACGAATTTGGTAGATCTCTGCTGTCACAAATAATGTAGAGAAGATGAAAAGGGAACTGTTCTTCCATAACATTAGAGGAAGGGGACACACAAGGCAGTTACCAGGTGGCCAGTTCAAAGCAAACAAACAAAAAAAAGTTTAAGCAACGCACATGCAACTAAAATACGGAATTCAGTGCCRCAGGACAGAACTTAAAGGATTAGTGGATGCAGATATGTATTGGACAGGTAGTTTGAGAAAAGAGCTTCTAGTGGCTCTGAAAAATGGCAGTGTGTGTGCCCTGCAGCAGTGGCTGTATGAAGGCTGTGCCCAAGGAAGGGCACAGGCCATGGACCCTGCTTTTGCTCAGAGGTGATGGTCCGCAGCCGGGCACCGGCTCGGACAGGCCTCTGCTCTGACTCACTGCAGCCGTTCTTACGACGGTCTAAAAGCAGAACGGGAAGGGGGGAAGACAAGTGCTATCCCACTTCCTTAGCAGGCTTTGCTCTCTGCCTGTGGCTTGCTTGTAAATACATTTTTTAAGTCTCAAAGTGCAAAAACCCCCTGTCATGTCTCCTTTTGTGATGACAATGACACAAAGGAAGTTGCAAGAAGAAAGCCCTCGCTGTGCGAGGGAGCCGTTYGCAGCTGTTGCAGACGGCGCGTGCACTTTCCACGGCGCGTGGGCCCGCAGCCACCCAGCTGCGTGGGAGTCGGTGGAAACAGAGGCATGCTGAGGCCCTGATCTGAGACATTCGGAAACCAGCCTCAGCAGGGGAGCTTCTCTTCTGCACCTCAGCATCTGCCAGTGCTGAGAGCCTTGCTCTGACCCAAAATCGTGTCATTCAATTTTACCTTGTCAAGTGTAAATAAGACTTCCCMAAAAATTGTCCTGATGCTGCTACAGAACAGTCTGACATCTCAAAACATCCCTCAGGTTGCCCAGTTTTCACCAGGTCTGTGCACCCAAAGCTGCTTTTTTGGGCTGGAGAAGTGCAACCTTCTCCAAATGTGATTTTGAGCTTAAACCAGTGCTCAGTTTGGCACAGGCCTTTCTGGTTGTGAGCTTCTTTCTGAAGCACCCACGACGGGGCTCCAGACCCAGACATGTGTGCAAACAAGCCCCGGTTGTCCCCAGCACACCTGGTTTTGCTGGTAAATTGCAAAGGAGGTGATTGCAAAACAGGAGAGAAGTGGATCCTGTATGGCACTGTGAAAAGCACACCTATATAGGTATCGCTCTCCAAAGACTGTGTTTGAACAGGACCTGGAGATAGTGCTTTGTTTGGATTCCTGTTTTTTTCACAATGGAACATTGTGTTTTTGTCAAGGCCAAGACTTCACAGGAAACCACCTTCCTTCCACTGAAGGTTTTGAATTTTTTCAGGGTGGTAGGTGAAGCCTCCAGAAACGAAAATGTTTAGTTTGAAAAAGGGGGGGGGGGAAATAGAGATTAATTCAACAATCTGAAAGAAAGACAAAATTTGGGGAACTGAGGAACAGAACTAACCCTAATGGAAGCATTAGCTTAAGTACAGCAAACCTCAAAGTCATTTTCTAACTGCAGAATGGTACTCCTGTTTCTCAGTTGCASGCTGTTTATTTTTCAGGGACCCAATTTATACATTTGTCCAAGGCAAATCTCTTTGAGTTTCAGGGATGACCCTTGGAATAGTCTTCTTTCATTGATAAATAAGGAATAGCCCTGCTGAAATGTTAATTGTTATAAATAAGGAGAGCGTATTTTCTTCTGGCCTAGCAAAGATTAAATCTCACTCTGTATGTGTCAGAAAGTTGCTTGCAACTTCAGAGCAAAATCAGCGTGGTAACAGGGCTTGAATGTATTTCAATGCATTGCTTCTTGCTACCTCTGCAGTAACAACCCTGCCAGGGCACAGGAGCTTGCTGAGCAACCAGAGGAAATATTTCATACAGAATAAAGGGGAGTTTTGGCTTTTTTTTGTTTTTTACCTGAGATATATTCTTATTCAGCTCCCCAGTCCAGTCCTGCAAACCGATACTCTTGTTCAGATGGTTTTCAGGAGAAGAGACTGGCTGCAGAAACGCAGCAAAGCTCCTCTCTGCTCGTCTGCGATCGCTTCGCAGCCTACGCGCGGCCTGGCGGCACCGTGTCTGCCGCTATGTAGGTGAAGTAGTACCTTTGCTCTGCAAAGGCCCGTGACCATCTCGGCCGAGGCTGTTCGTCAGGCAGGCCGTCGAAAGCCAAGGGGACCCGTGGTACGTGGCGGCGGGCTGTAGCGCGGCGCGTGCCGCCGAGCCCGCTCCGCGCAGGCTCCCGGCCCCTGCCGCTTCCCGCGGCGCCGCGGCTGCCCTCTCTCCCTCCCTTGCTGTGTTACACGTCTTTCCACTCTTGGTGGCAAGAGTATGTCCAGGTCTGTGAGACAGGAAGAGTCTAAAGGAGAGTTGGGGCAACCTAGGCAGTGTTTTGCTGCTCCGTAGAGCCTTGGGCTTTCCGTGCGCCCAGGTGCCAGGAGCCTGGGCACGTTCCTTCGTGTTTCCCCCGCCAGCCCTGCTCTAGATCAACGTTTCATTTTGTGCGAGTGACAACAAAACCTCGTTCTTGCTCTTCCCTGCTCCAGCGGGACGGCCGCTGCGGCACAGGGCAGCAGGGGAACCACCTGCGTCTTCCAGGAGGCATCTGCAGGGCCTGGCCGTGTCCCCTGGGGAGAAGGACGTTCCTCCCCAGGAGCGGGACTGGGGAGCCCGTGCCCTAGCGTGCACAGCCAAGGCAGATCCCACGGGATGGCCAAGCTGCTGCGGCAGGCAGCGGGGAGGGCAGGCATCTCCCCGGCAATCGGCTCTGGTAAGCTACTGAGAATATTACGCTAGACTTCCTGTAAAAAGAGACCGTTAATACTAATATGAATAAACCACATTGCTATGGCAGCAGGGGAAATTGTTGCACCCACAGTATTTTCTGGGTGGGAAAAATTAAGCATATGAGCTTTTCTCATCTAACTGTTTCCGAACTTCTGATACTGCTTTGTGTGAGGTGTCTCTCCCCTTATGAAGCTAGAAGTAGCTCTGGTTGGGTGGTGTCCTCCTTCCCCCCCACCGGGCAGTGAGGGACGGGGAGAAAGGTCACAGAGCGGAGAGCACGGTGGGCTGCGTGGGGAGCAGCTGGGGACCCGTCCTCCTTCTCYGCTCTGGCCTTGGAAACTGCATTTTCAGTAAAACCTTCTGCCACCCTGTATCRGTTTCTGCGTCTGCTCTGCCACGAAGCAGGTCCATGCAGGGGGCATCTGAGAGCAGTGTCGCAGAGTCCCTTTTGCAGCAGGCAGCTTGCTGTACAAAAACATGCTTTGCACCGTCATATCCCAAAGTGGAAAAATTATCCAGCATGCTGGGAAAACTGGTATAGTTYATTCTGTAGTAGCTGCTGGTGGGCAGTTTTCCCCGGAGGACTGTGACTAAAAGCTGTTGGGATGACCGGAACGGTCCACAGCTGCTCTATGGGGACCTTGCTTCGTGCCATGCTSCCTAAAACCTGCCTAATGTTAGTGCTGATGGAGCTGAAGTGGTGCTACATGCTGCCAGGCCAGAAGTATGTGCCAAGTGCTCAGTCCAGGTGGTTTTGGTACGTGGGGGTACTTTTAGTGGTTCTGTGTTTTTTAAGATTTTTTTTTAATATGTCATGCTAAGTAGGTTGGTTGCTCTGTATCTCTACAGACACATCTGCCACTATCAGCAAACACTCTCTCAACACAGAGGTTGTGCCTGTGTTACGGATGCTTTGTGTGGCTGATTCTGGTGTGATCTCAGTGCTGGCAAAGCTCCTTTATATGCAGTTATATGCAGCTTTTGCTGGAGGATTAGAGCTTTAACTGCTGGGTTTGGTTTTGCAGCAGGTTGGGATGGCAGGCTGCAGTGAGTTAAACCAGCAGAATCACAGTCTGATGCACCTAAAGCAGCGCACTGTGGGCTGGTTTGAAAAACTGTGTGTGTTCATAAAATGGAGAAAAAGCTTAAAATTCTGCATTCTCTTAAAGTATGAAYGCTGAAATGATAAAGGGATGTATGTTCATGTGTGACTACATCTTATTACAGAGGTGACTTAAAGCTGTACAAAGGCTATCTGCAAGTACTGATCATGAACCAGTTATGTAGATATTTAGCAATTCACATGTCTTTTATAAACATCTGGTACATAGAAGTTAGACATGAGACTTGCCAGTGAGTTTTACAGCGTTTTTTTTATCCCTTTGCGAAGGCATTTTGATTTTTCTCCGTCAAGAGTTACAGAGCACATCCTCACCTTTCTGTTACACCAGAGTCTGGCTGCACAAAATACAGTGCCCAGGAGATGAGTACTGCTGCGATGGAGTGAATGTGGAGATCTTCAGTGACTCCTAAAATGTGTTTAGGTTCATCCTAATTGCTTTATTTTTTTCTGAGCAGATAGGAAATTTTGTTGAGATGTGCTTTTAATGTGTCTGCTAATATATGAGTTTCATAGAGCTGGGAGAAAAATCCCTCATTAAAAATAGGGGGAACTTGAAGCTCCTTGAAAACATCCAACTTTTGTAAGCCCTTGCTGATRGTCCTCACTGGAGCTGTGTGGAATTCCTTACCCTTAGGTTAACATAGAATTCTGTCTGTTAATTTTAATTGTTGTGGACTTACATCTCGTAGTCTTACTTTACTTCTGGCTAATCTTTAAAAATTCATAGCGAAACTCGCTTACACAGTTCTCATTTATGAAACAAACCCACTGGTTTTTCGTAGGCTGTTCCAGACCGATCCTCATCTTGGCCAGAGGATGTACCAAGATGCACCAATCTGCCCACGAGTTAGGGTGCTCTTTTAGCCTGGTGAGAAGGATCACTGAAACATTGTTTTTGTAGTCTTTGGCATGCTGTGAGTACAGCCTTGAGCAACCTGAATGTGGTGTCCTTGCTCTGATGCAACTGTGCTGCGATGGATGATTAGATATGGCTTAATTTACTGACTTAATTCATGTACACTAGCATTAATTTCAAGGTGTAGTATGATGATTGCTGAGATCTAGGCATAAGAGCAAATTCTGCTTTATTTTAGACATTTGTGACTACAGTAGGAGCTGCATTTTGAAGAAGGGACATAGCAGATTTTGCGTCCATAAAGGGAGGCAAAGCAAAGCAATGAATTGGTGATGTAGGCAGCTAGAGGTGAGAGTGGGGCAAGAATTACATTTAAAAATTTTTTTAAATATAATTTTTATTATATACAACTGGGAATGCAAGTAGAAAGTTGAAAATAAATAGTTTTCTTTTTTTCACTTGTGTGAGCAAATTATAATGTGCTACTCAATTCCCAAGAATTAGCAGTGCATACCCAGCCAAATGCAGGTACAGAAATGCTGGAACAAGCTTCTGTACATATGAATTAGGGGTTTTGTTTTGTTGTGTGSAGGGTTTTCTTAAAAAGAAAAATAATAAGGAAGTCTTTCTGTTTTCCAGCACTSTCTGGGATCTACATTTTTGTACAAAATATAAATGTTTTTATAAATTAAATCTATTAAACAGCATTTGCATTAAATAAAATGTAATATTGTCACAGTATTTTTCACATTTAAAAATTTAACATTTAAAATGTTCACACAAAAATGACTTTCACAAGAAGGTGCAAAACCAATGCCAATTAAGCACAAAGCTTTTGTTGCTTGACATTAAAGATTTTTTTAAAAAATAAGTCCGTATGTGAGCCTCTCCT
>NW_028185317.1:1794641-1854043 GCF_003343005.1 Rhea americana | reverse complement strand
TGCATATATTGAGTATCTGAACTGTTCCCATTACGGCAACATTGAGAAAGCTTAGGTTCTGCTGACTGCATATTAATCATGCTGATGTTAATGACTGGAACTTGACCGAGAGTTACCGTTTGAAAAATACAGAAAGAATTATCCAWATCATGAAATCATTGAATTCATTAACATGAACTTTGGGCAAAAGAGGACCTGAAAGGCTTGATGGACACTTAGTCTGAATAACCAACTCTAGAATCATAGAATGGTAGGGTTGGAAGGGACCTCTGGAGATCATCTAGTCCAACCCTCAGCATAGCCCATATGGGGATTGAACCTGCGACCTTGGCAKGAGCACCACCATGCTCTAGCCAACTAAACCTACTGCCCTTAATAAATATCCCTGAAGCACAGACTCATATTTAAAGCTTATCAAAGTCACAAGTAAGTTCAAGGCCGTTTTTGCTGCTTTTTTGGTATTTCTTACTGTGACCCAGAAATGGGAAGTGATGGCAGAATAAAAATGTCTGGATACTTCAATGACTTTGCGTTTTCCTAGAAGGGTTATTATGGGTCTACTGGTTCCTTATGGTTTTCCTAAGAAATGAGCTTGATTCTCAGTCKGAGTCAAGGTTGCAACATACCATTCGATTATACCTTCAAAATCAAGGTCTTGCTARTTATTTCAATTGTAAGTTCTCTGGGGCAAGAACCTTGCTGTTCRTGTCCATGCAGTCGGTATTGCACTAGGCAGGCTCTAGGCGCTTTGTATATAAATTAAATAGTAAGTGCTATATTATCCAGGGGRACCTTTCTTGAAGTCCTCCCTTAGTCGACACCTCCCTTTGCATTATTGTGATTTTGCCAGTTGTGTGAGAATCAAGAAAACTTAAAGGAATTAATTCCAAATGAAAATGGCTTTATCCATTTCACAGTCCTGCTAGTTTGTCTAAACCCAGTGATCATGCTTCTCACAGTAATARTTATTTAAGAAAAATATAATATTATGTCAAGTACGGATTTTTGGGGCCAAATTCTTTCTGCATAGCAACCCCCCTTCCCCCCCCCCCAAATCTTTGCTGCTTCTCACTCAAGTCAGCTTGTGTGACCAGGAGGTGGCAGGCCACTCCCACGACCACTGGGCATGAGTAGCACCTCTCATCACGGGRAGTTTGTGCATAGCCTTGGTCATGGACTTGGTGTCTCCAGTGCATGACCTCAGGACACTTTCCCAATCCCAGTGGTGGGGCTAAACCAACTTTGGTCTATRTCCTCCTGCTTACACCCCATCCTGGTACTCCACTGTTTTGTACTGGCGAAGCTACTAAACTCTTGTTTGGCCAGCTCAAAATTTTGTCCTCAGTAACTTACATAGTGTAATTTATATTCAGTATTCATAGAAAATTTGCAACCAGAGTATTAAATCATCGTGTTTTCAGTCTTTTTTTCTTTAAAATCAAGTACTCACTGAAATCAGCAGAAGTTTGTCTCAGTAGTCACTTTCAGTGTCCTTGGGGGAAAAAAAACAGTCCAAAATCCCRAATGACAGAGAACATCTGAAGTCTCTGAAAACATTTCAGGAAGTTCAGTATTAACAGTCTACAACTTGTCCCTTGGGTTCAGTTCTGAGATGCTTTTTCACATAACTTAGGTTGTGTAGCTGAATGCTGTCTTGTAAATCCTGTCTTGAAAGTCGTCTTCTGAACTCGTTTGTAGTAAAGTAGTAGATGACTGGGTCTACGCAGGAATTTAAACTGGCAAGACACAAAGCTACAGCATGAAACACTGATATCACTTTCTGGACACATTTATTTTTAATCTTTTTGGTTTTAACAAAGAAATCTAATGGAAAACTGATATGATAAGGTGCAAAGCAAATCAGAAATACTAGAGCACAGGTGAGAATCATCTTTAAAGCCTTTTTTTTCTCTCCAAGGTCGTGTGAGGCAGAATTTTTTTCTTTTAAGGATAAGATAGTCTTCCATGAGCAGTATAGAATTATTAGTAGGGGCGTTATGAACCCCACCAATTCACCTATTGTCATCATGGCAATGGAGATGGGAAGGTCAACTTCCTTTACAGGAAGGTCCACAAAACATGTGTTTTTAACATTCTGGTGAAGTCTCAAAAGAGGGAAAGGCAAACAGCCAATGAAGACTACGATCCACCCGACAATGCTGATATACACATCACAAATGCGTTTGCAGTCGTTGAATTTGAATGGGTACATAAGAAACAAAAATCGTCTTACGCTAATGCAAACCAAGAAATAGATGCTTGCATACATATTGACATACTTCAGGTAGAAACAAAAAATGCAGAGACCTCCTCCAAACTCCCATGTTCCAGTCAAGTAGTAGAAAATCCTTAGAGGCAAGGATAAAACTTGTGATAAATCAGCAATGGCTAAATTAATCATAAATATCACAGCCCTTTTAGTCTCCTTCATGTAGCCGTAAAAAACCCACAGAGCTAATATGTTTCCTATTAGTCCAGGGATCAGAATGAACGTGTATGTAATTGCATAATAAGGTTTGAGGTCTGTATCACTGGAGCAGGTTGAATTATTCGTCATGTTTGGTTTTCAGATCTGAGCTCAGGTGAGGCGACCCACAGAGTTCCCAGCTGTCTTCCAGTTCCCTGCAGGACTGAACATTTAAGAGGAGCCGAAGAGCTGCACACTTAGCATTGTGTTTGCCGTGTTCCTTTGCTTYCCTGGCCTTCTGGGATTGGTTCAGTTTGTTCTTCATGAAGTCTTCTGCTGTAATAATCTGTGTGTGCGAAGTTGATGGTACCGTATGATAACATTGTTGTCTGTTGTGGTGAAGTTGTCTGTGTTTTAAGTGAAAAAGTTTATATCTCTTTCCACTCTGTTGTCKGTGTGCAAGGCTTCAGTTGCAGGATCATCTAGTCCAGTTTTGGGAACCAGCTTGGTTCTGGGCTGAATGACTTAGTCTTGCTTGTGCACTTCACTCATACTCTTTCTCAGAAGTTACTACACCTTCATATAGTCCCTTGCAGCACTGACAGAGTGACAGTGCATGCAGAAATACATCTTTGTGTGCTGAAGCACTCGACAGTTTGCCGCTGGAGCTGCTGCCTGTGTCACCTTTCGGGAGGCATTTCGGTCACTTTTCTCAACACATGAGTTTGACAGCAGATGCAACCCTGCAGCTGSAAGACAGAAAGTTGCAGTTATAATGCTGCATGGAGAAATGGGTTTAAAAAGCAAAACATACATGAAAACKTGCAGGAAAGGAAGAACCGTTTCTTTAGCAGAAATCTTTTACTAGTGCTTTTTGTGATGGTCAGTTCTTCACCTGTCTAGAGGAAGCCCCATGCTTTTCCTGCTGAGGGTAGGTGCAAAGCCACGGAGGAGTAAACAGAAAGAGAAAAATGTGTTTAACTGCTGTCACAAACCAACTTTTCATGCTTCACCCTCAGGCAGAACTCATCTCTGCTCTGGTTTACTTTCTACTGTTTTTCTGCAGCAATTCTTTCAAGCTGTGGATGCCCAGCTCTGGCTTTTCCATCTGGAGGTCCTTTTTGCTTCCACTTTCTGTTTCGGTCGCTCCCCGTCCTGAGCTGCGCAGCAGGCCCTACAGATAAGCTGCTGTGAGCGCTGTGCTTGCAAACGTCGCACTTGCAATGCTGCTAGGATGCTGTCCCTGTAAGTGGGAAAACTGTGGTCCCACCAAYGTGGCCTGAAAGAACATCAACCCATCTGTGAGTCTTCCTGGCCTAAGAGATATGCAAAGATTTGCTGCCTTTCGATACACCATAGCATTGCTAATCATTAGCCTAAACACTGTATTTTAGCTCAACCCTGCTTCAGATGGTAAAGCAAGGCCTAGTGTCACCTTTACGGTGGCAACACCAGCTACCCTGCTGTCCTGTGCRTCCGGGAGTCCACCTGGCCCTGCACCCTGGCACTAGCTCTGGGACATACTCAGCTACCTCGGCTCCTTGCTTTAGCTCTGTGTTTTGCCTCAGGGCTGGCTAATGCTTTCCCAGTCCTGATCATATTCAGCTGCCCTCAACAGTTAATTCACGTGGACCCAAACTTGTTACATTACCGTTTTGCTCTTACTCCCCTTAACTTAAAGAAAAAACAAATGTGYTTCCTGCCCACTTGTCACAAAAGAAATTAGCCAGAAAATCAAATTATGCATGTTCTTTCCAGAAAATTTATTCAGAAACTGCCTACAATTGCCACAGCTGTAACCAACCAAGAATTGCCTGATCTTAAGACACTTTTCATTGAAAAGGTCCCACTTAAGGAGCTGGTGATTACCTTTAGCATATCTTGCCAAAAAGAAGGAAAGCTACTTTTCAACCAGATGAACTAAGAGGAATACATGATTGCAATAGATATGTATTACAAAWCTCTGAGGTCTAGGGCTATGACTACATTACAGCAAAAAATCTGCTTTTTTTTTGTAAATGAGTAACACTAATCRGAGAAATTAACATTTTCCATCAATTGTTACTACAGTTCTGAATGGCAAGTCACAAAATGGTGGCCTTTCACCAAATTTGGTCATCTGGAGAAAAGGTGCTATTTTGGTTCTGTGGCTGTTGAGTCTGTTTGCAGTCCTGGCAGCAGTTTTAATGGTTGTTTAAGAATGTCTCATTTAAGTGTAGGCACAACTGGTGTCTCAATGTCCATTACTTCTGAAATATTTCAACACTCACAGCTACTYGTAGGGAAGTAGTGTGCTTTTTCAGGGTGGTCACGTTTTTCATTTAACTTTTAGAAATAGAATATAAATCATATATGGAAATAGAGACAAAAGGCCCATTCACTCAACACTTTTTACCACAAAACTATATGTATTATATTAAATGTGAGTTTCTCACAACTGCTTTTTCTAAGACTTTTCTTTAGCCATTTTGTTGATGTGAACTGTGGTTGCTGGAACKGCCAGACATTGCTTCCCTGTAAACGCAGTTCACTGCAGGTGGACTGTATTTAAAAATTGCTTGCCTAAGAAGCAACTGATATTATCTGAATCTGAAATAAAGTTGTCAGAAACAAGCAAACTAAAAAAGCAAAAAGACAGATCAGATAAATATAGATAAAATTCAGACTGCTATCCAAACTTTATCTTTTGCTTCAACATTAAGTATTAACCTACAATTCTAAATCGTAGGTACCAACCAAAGCACAGAAGGCACATTTATAAAGGCAAATTTAAAGTCTTATGTCCTGCTATTATCTGTGACATTTTTTCCTATGCTTTGTTATTTTGTGAATATTTACTGATGAAGATGCTTGATATACTTCTCAGTGCCATTCCACTAAAACTTTGATGTAGCTTTCTGTGAAAATRTAAAATCTACAAAAGAGAACCATTCCGAAAGGCAGCTTTTATGTATTTGTTTGCATAGTGTCTCATGCCATACCATTGAGTATTCAATGGTCCAATAGTCCAGTAAGATCGAGATGGTTTTGTGTTGACATTGTATGAGCAAACATCTAACATGACCAGTAGAAGGAAAAGGCTCATAAAACAATCCTGTTAAACTTTGGGAGTGATAATTAATAAGACATAGTCAATTAGCCTTCTGTCCAGAAAGTTTCCTATTCCTTTATTAATTCTGAGACCCACTTCAGATATAAAGAGCTATATGATTAAGTCTAGAAATGTGAGTAATCAGTTAGTCATGCAGGAAAACTACTTGCTGATTACTTMGGTGTTAGGTTTTATCAGCCATTGGTGGGTGACTTTGAGCACTTTGGTTTCTTGTTTGTAGGTAGAAATATCTGAGCGCGGTTTGTGAATGTGATGGGTGTTTGGTGAGGTCTGCGGCTCCTTTGCCACCTGCAAGGTCCCTCTGTCACTGTTATGCTCAGAGGAGACATTCARTACCAGCACACGGTCTGAAGAGGCCACATCAACCCAAGAAACATCTCCTGCAAACTGATGCTGGTCAAAGCAAGTTCCCTCCTTCTCCTCCTCCCAGGTGGTCTGAAATAGTCTTGTTGGTCTTAAGAATTTGCTGAGTGTAGGTGTACACAGGTTAGGAGGAGGTATGCGTGGGTGGAGGAGGTTATGATTGATCTACCTGAGAACTAGAGGAGACKAGATTTAGCTGGGGAAGCACATAGATCTACTCAGTGAGGTTTGGCATTTGTAGCTGAYGGAGAGACACTGTCTTGCATTACAATTTCCCACAGTCAATGCTGGGGCACCCCAGAGAGGCACCCAACTTCTCTGTGAAGGCAAGTGTGCAGCCAGGGTGTCAGGGCTTCCCACCCAGAGGTCTCTACCTGCYGGTGCGCCAGCAGAAACCAACAGAAAACTTGTCCAAGGACAAGTCTTTACAGGCCCATCTTTCTGCTGGTTTCCTGCCTGGCCAGGAAGGCTAACTCTTGCTCCTCTTATTACGTGTTATCTGGATGGGTGTTGGGGCAGATTTGCCCTTCCTTGCGTTGCTGCTCCCTGAGATGCCCAAGGGCAGCGCAGCGCAGGGCAGCCCCAGCCGAGCTGTGCCGTTGGCAGCCTGGTGCGCACGCATGCCCGGTAGTTTCAGCATCTCCCYGCTGCAACCCAATGCCTACATTTCCCCATCCCCGACCCGTCCTGACCTTTCGGCAATGTTGTCTTCCTCGGCCCGTGTCCTGCGCAGCCACATGGGAGCCGCACAGCGGACCTGGGTGAGGACACAGCGCGAGGGTGCTGACCCCTTTCCTGCATGCACAGAGGGATGGTGCTGCCAGGAGGCACTTCTGGAAGCCCCCGAAAACAAGGACAAGCAGAAGGCCCACCCCGCTCAGAAACACTCCTACAGAGCAACCCGCGTTGAGCAAAAAGTACAGCGGTGTGAGAAACTGCACTCTGGAAATCCCAAATAGTTACACTTCAAAGTGTGGTAATTCAGCCAAACATGCTATGTAAAAAACCAGCAGATTGCTAAAAAAAGACTCAGAAAGAGGAAATTTTGTTTCACATACCATGCACTCTTGTTTCTCTTCAGCAGCTTACATGTTACAGTTTCTTTTTCTTTTTCTCTCTCTTTTTTTTTTTTTTTTTTTTTTTGGCTGTGCTAACTATGAGCCTCTTCTCATACACAACTTCCTTTCCTTTCTGTGCATCTGTGCAGCTTTTTCCCTCCCTTTATTTTGCCGAGGAGATGCCATACCTAGCCAGGCACTTTATGGTAATTTCTCTTTTGTACTTAATAAATGAGAGCACTAGATAAGAGAGTGACAGAGTGCCGGCACAGGTTTCCCAGCGAGGTTGTGGAGTCTCCGTCTCTGGAGATGTTCAAAACCCACCTGGATGTGATCCTGTGCAATGTGCTCTGGGTGACCCTGCTTGAGCGGGGAGGGGTTGGACTAGATGATCTCCAGAAGTCCCTTCCAACCCCCACCATCCAATCCAGTGATTCGGTGATGAGGTTTCTAGCCACCCTTCCTAGCCAGGGTTTGCTTAAAGCTGGGCACATCCTGTGGCAGGTATTTCCCATACGCTCAAGGGCAGCCTCTGCTTCCCAGGCAGACAAATGCAAGCACCCCGTTGGGTGCAGGGTTGCTATCTGTGCTGCAAAAACCTGCAAAGCCTCTCTTAACAGGAGAGGTGGACAGAGCAGTAGCTGGGTGTTGCAGTCAACATTGAGGCTTGCTTGTGGCCTTACATTTCAGTGGGAGGTTTGGGGTCCCTGSTGGCTGGAAAACCTCTCTTCTATTTTTCCCACTTCTCTTCTAGAGCCTAAAAGAAAAGAAGAATGGGCAGGAATTCCAAAAATACTTGTTTCCTGCCACAGCTGTGCAGACAAAGGCATCGCCACGTTGCAGTTGTCCTGCATCCGGGCTCGTCTCCCAGTGCAAGGAGCTAGGRTGCAGTTGAAATGGGTGCTGGCCTGAAATCAGAGCAGGGTAGTAATTCTTGATCTTTGAGGATTTCCTTCTTTCTTCATTGCTTGAAGTGTTGCAGCTCTGTTGCAATAGAGATAACTACTAGTAATAATAATTAATAGGTGTTTAATAGAAATGATAAGTAGGAATATAAACTAATAATTACATAGAACTATTAGGGGTTTTTAAATGTCACTGAAGAAGGAARATTCTTTTTAAGCTGTTTTCTGGTAGACTGTTGATTTTATATCTTGTTCCATAGAGGCAAGGGGCAGTCTTATCTCTTGCCATGCTGATAGTAGGGAATTCTCTCTTCTTCTCTGGTAGCGTTTGCCCGCTGAAGCCACATGGGGTTTTGTCAGGTAACCTCAGTRCCATATGTGTTTTGCAGTGTTTAAAACTTTGCTCTGCTTGGCCTGAAGCAGTGTGTGAAAACTGCAGACCTGATGCCTTTGGATCATACCAGTGGTGCAGTATGTCTGAGCCCTGGGGCCCCGTGGCCTCTGGGGTGTCCATCCACTCCTGCAGCATCTTTCCTGCACTAAGCCCCATACATCTGTCAGGTTGCTGGAATATATCAGCTAATGCTGTGTGGACCTTGCTGGAAGAGGGCGGCCTTGCGAGTTTGGTGCTTGCCTTTTGGCTTAGACCTTAAAGCTGATTTCTGTATGCACCAATRACTAGATGTGTTGCTTTAATTAAATTCATGACTCTGCCTGTTACGATATCCATGGAGTTGTAAACCTGAGGAGAAGTTGCCACTGGGGAAAAGAGAGGAAAGTGTTTGTTTTAAAGGAGAAAGAAGAGGCTGGATGTCTAGTCTGCATTTCAGTGAAAACGGACGGCAACGCTGGCGAGGATCACGCGCTCACCCGCGCAGAGAACCGGGGTATCAAGCCCGCGGCTCGTGGCCGTCCTCCGTGAACACACTGCCCTTCAGGCAGCCGTGAGACCGCATGTCGCCTTGTCACCGGACAAGGTCCTCGCTGGGTCACTGCCTCCTGCACGGGCACCCAGGGGACATTGCCTGGCGAGGGGGCAGGGGACGGGCTGCGAGCAGCAGCGAGCCTCCTTCCCTCTGCACGGACAACGCGGGGGGCGGGTTGTCATTGAAACGCGAGCTTGATTTGGTTGCAGGCTCCCATGAATTTTCTGTGGTTCTTCCTGGGAAGAAGCGGTGAAGCAGCCAAGGTTTTACACGTTGGTACTGTGGGGCCTTGGCACAGCTGTATGAAGAGATTTCTTTCTACTTCTGTTCTCGTTGCCTTTGCATGTGCTCGTTGTTACAGTGCCCAAGCGTTCCTCTGCCCTTAGCTTTGCCTGGGGTCCCTGAGTTTCCAGCCTGTATCCACGCTGGCTCGATGGGCTGGAGGAATAAATGGGTTTTGGCATCTTGTAACTCTAGCAAGGTGCCAAAGCATGTTCTCAGCACCTTCCAGTGGATTTCACATRCTTATTTTTTCCTGCACAATGTGGCTGGCTCATGAGTACTGTTGTTGTGTGAGCATCACTGAAGTGCTGGCAGGGAAAAATATATTGCCCAAAGATCTAATGGTCTAACGAAGCCCAGTCTGCTGGTGCTGCTGCTTCTCACAAGTCCAGTGCTGCTGGGGAGGTTTGTGCTCACGGGGGGTCTCTGCTTCTCGAGGCACCTTGGGTGAGCTGTGGCTCCTGCAAGGCCAAGGAGCATTTGTGCCCTGTGTATTTTCCTGGTGAGGTTAAAAGGTTTTCACTGCATTTCTTCACCATGCAGTGCATGGCTGGAACAAACTCTCCAGAGGGTAAAACCGGCATGTGGCTCTGGTCCTGCGCTGGGGTCCAGCCACCACGCCAGGACCTGCGTCCRCCCCGGCGGGCAGTGCAACCTCTCCTGCTCCATCTGCGCTGCCTCTGCTGGTTGCACCAGACCTTGGGCTGGGACCTGGCTGCGGCCACCGTCACCTTTTGGGACAGGCTGTTCCAGCGGGAGGTGGGCCAGCGCCGCGAGGAGCTCGGGCCGGTTATCCGTAAACCACGTGCAGCCGGGACGGGGGCCGTGCCTGGCACCAGCCTGCGGCGAGGGGCCGCGGCGGCGGCCGCGTCAAACCGAGCAGTTTCGGTGCTGCTCGAGCGCGGGGCGGGCGGCCCAGCGCCCGCTCCCGGAGCGCCGTGGCGGCCCGGCTCCGGTCTGTGGCCGGCGCTTCCCGGGAACCCGGCTGCGCGGTTGCAGCGCGCGCGAGTCAGACGAGTGGGAAGCGAGGGGAATTTCAGCTGAATCAATTTCAAGAATATGCAAAATAGCAAATAAGCGCTGCCATTTAATCCCGGTGGAAATACATTGCTTTGGCTCTTTAACTATGGCGATGGCTACGCTGGAGTGAGCGGTACCCGGCCCCTGCTTGGACGTGCTATGTCTTTTTTTAAAAAAGTCCACGTATTAAAGAGTCCCTTCTGCGAGGGACCTGGCAGCCGGTGACCACTCTTCGTTAGGGCAGCTGTGGGATTTGCACAGGTTAAGAATAGCCCRAATCGTTATTCTTCTAAAATACAGCTGCTCTCTTGATACCACGTGACAGCGGTCGAAAATACGGTTTGAAACTTCATAGCTGCATTTTAATCTAAAACTCCCACAATTTTTCTTGCTGCGATACCCGGAGCTCGCGCACGTCCGCCGGCCTCTTCCCACCGCCGGAGCCGGCCGCGGCCTCCCGTGCACGGTCCGCGTCTCCTCGAGCAGCCGGCGACAGGCCGGCAGCCCGGCTTTCCCTGCGGCTCCCTCCTCTCCTCCTGCCGCTCCCAGGGCGAGCGGGAGGRGGCCGGGGAAGCCGCGGCGCGGCGGTCGAGGGAGCGCGACTTGGACCTCTCAAAAGCTAAAGYGGAGATAGCGGCGGGGAGAAGAACCTACCTTGGCGGTCTGCGCTCCGGGCGGCAGCTCCGCGGGCGGCCCCGGAGGACGCGGCGCTGCTCGGCGGTGGCGGCTTTCCGCTCCCGTCTCGCCGCGCGAGCCGAAAGCGCGAGGGCCGGGCGCCTGCGCGCCGCCGCGCAGCCCGCGCGCTTCCCCTCCTCGCCCGCGGGGGAAGTGGGGGCCGCCGCTCTCCGCCGGCGCCTTCGGTTCCTGCCTGTCGCCTCGCGACCTTTCCCTGGTTTCTCCCCTCTTCCATTCCCGGTGTAATTCTCCCGTTTTCCCCCTCTCGCCCGCCTCTTCCCRGGCGCGCCCGCCCCTGCGTGCCCATTTCCTTCCCCCTCTCGTGGTGGTCGCGGAGGACCTTCCTCCTGCTCCGCTGGGGTCGGCCCTCGTTGTGCGGGAAAGCCCCGGTCCGGTSGGGAGGGAGCGCCGTTGTCGGCCCCTCTTCGAAGCCCACCACCCAACGTAGACCCTGCAAGCAGGACGGGCGGCGGTCGGGCGCTGTGACCGTCACCGGCACATCCCCGAGGTCGGTGGTTCRTTCCCCGGCATCTGCCAGTGAAGGATATGAGGCCGTCCGGAGGTAACCTCAGCCAGAGTTTTGGGGTGCTTTTCTCTTTCGAGGCCTCCGTGGGCAGTCTGCTACGTGATCTGGCTTTCTTGGGGCCAGAGGAAACTTGCCTTACTGGTGACGATGTGGAACTTTTGCACATTTTTAATGGAGAAATGGAAACACATTTGCCCATCCAATCTGTACTTGAGTGATTTTTTTTTTCAGGTATGTGACAAGTGTAGGAACTGAAAGATCTGAAATGACATGAGCGAAATAAGAGTGTGTATTAATTGCAAATTGAAGTCTCCCGTGCTTGTCCCTGGTTGGATCTATTTTAGGGTCAATGGGTAAAGCTGTAAGGAAAGGCTCCATTACACCAACCTTGGCAGAAGTGTCCCAGGGTTACACCTCACCCACCATTAGTTCCTTTTCTTTCCTAGCTTCTTCTCAGTCTCTGTTTGGCTTGGAGCTGCAGCTTGTCTAGAGAGCAGCTGCAGACTGCCCAGATGCAAGAAGGATTTCTTTGCAACTTTATGTTAGAATAACAGCACCTCTGATACCCAGGATAAATGTGGCCTAGAGGCTGGAATGGAAATAGTATTTATTTCTGCCAAGTCTGGATTTGCAAGGAATTCATGTATCAGGCCAAGTCCCASTGGTGCCAGATCTCATTGGGAAACCACAAGGTGCTACGTAGGTACATTAGGTGATAACATCTAGTTATCACCTGTATCCTTTAGTCCTGCATCTGCTTCTGGCACGACATAATCAATAGTCCTTTCACTTGATCTACTAACTGGGCAATGGAGAAGTGTTTTTTGCTGGTTTGGKTTGGGTTGGGTTTGGTTTATTTATTTTTTTATTTTTTTTAACCTGGAGAAGATCTGAAAATGTTTAGGACAATGCAGAAATTCCTACCRTGAGTTCATGTGGATGTATTTTTGTAAGTTTTTAAAGTAGCTAATGAGGAGGGTTAACTGGCAGCATGCTACACGTATGCATCTCCCTGGCTCTTGCATCTTCCTTAGGGAGAGCAGTAGCAAGTGCCAACCCTTGGGGTAAGCGGTGCAGGGGGAAAGATGGGGCAGCTGTTCCAGGACTGAAATCTCCCTGCTTATAACAGAAGTATGCCTGGGACAAAATAAGCCTTTTTGAGGTCAAAGTTGGATAAGTGCAGGCCCAAACAGCTCAAGTCCTAAGCTGAGAGTATATGAAATGCAAACTTYTTGTGGGTCAACAGAGGTTGGAGAAGATCTGCCTGGTGAAGACCTGTCCTCCAGGGTGAAACTGGAGTGTGTAGGGGAGCACTAGGAATCCAGACCTCTGGTTTTGCAAGGACCTATCATACTGAGATGGGGCTCAGCCACTTCGTATCTGTTTCTCCCCAGAGTTTACAGGTGTTGAGTGCAGGTTTGACTATGGTCATCACTGGGCTTAACAGCAGGACCGATGCTGCCGGGGCAGGTGCGTGAGAAGGGGCTTCTGGATGCCTCCGTGGTGCCCTGGGCAGTGCGCGGTGTCTGGGGTGGGCACCCAGTCTCCGCACRTGGGGACGGGGGCTTCCCAGCAGCACGGGACCCTCTGCACCCAGTGCCTTCGTGGACTCTGGTCTTCTCTTGCAGAGCAAAACACGGTCCAGGTCTGGCTCCTGCAAGAAAAATTCAGGGTTTTGGCTAATAGCAATCAGCAGGGGGCGGTGTAGGACACCCTACTAGAGGGCTARCGTTCATCCGCAGCACAAACTTTTCTCCTTTCTACCTAATATTAGGTGATCTTGTGATTTTTATTTTTAAAAGTAGTAATTCTGTAACTGTAGTCTGGTGACTCGAGCTCAAGAACTATTTAAAAAAAATCTCAACTCAGTAAACTTAAGATCAAGAAAGCTCAAGGATTCTTGATTCAATTACTATAGCTTGTTTTGAAAGATTTTTTTCTGCGTTCTTTTTAATTTATGTAGCAATTCTACTTAAATTATAACTTCATTACCCGCCCGGGTACCTTCCCGCGTTGCCCGCTCGCTGCGGCTTCGCCGGGGCGGCCCGGGCTGCGGCGTCCCTCGCGGGGCCCGGCCGGAGCCGCCGCTCTCGGGGACGTGGCACGGGCCCCGGTCGGGGGATCTGCCCAAGCACCCGCTTTCCCACCGCTCGCCTGTTTCGGAGGCATCACGTTCACGGCCGCGTGTTCGCGTTTTCATAGTTAGGGTCACTTTTATCAGCTGCTCCTGCTGCTTGGCACTTGCAGCCTTTTTGCTCGTTGTTACGTCGGCCGGGGCGCTGCGTCTGCCGGGCAGGCGCTTTATCTGATCTGGTTTTCCCGAGATGCGCGGTGGATGCTCTACTTTGCACTTTCACTTCCCCAGAAGCCAGCCCGTTTATAGGAAAGAGGAGCCCGTGCTGGGGGTAGCAAGCGTGTTTACTGCAGAGACCTCGGGCTTCGCGAGCACCTCGGGACGTCACCATATCCTGTTTTGCCCGGGTTCGGCTTGGGGGCCCCGTGCGGCGCTCGTCCCGGCAGCGCCCGTCGCACGCCGCGGCTGCCGCCCGGAGCGGGGCCGGACGCGCGGTGCAAGGCGCGCTCGTGCCTGCCGCAGCCCGGCGGCTCCAGTCCTCCTCCGCCCAAAGCGCCGCGGCACGGGAAGCTTTTACAGCCGGAGCCGGGAGCCGGGCAGCAGCCCTGCGGAGCGGTGACACCCCGCATCAAAACCTCGGCCTCGGGTCTGCAGAAATCCTGGCCGCGGGGAAAAGCACTCGCTGTTCGGCTTTGGTTTCGAGCGGCGCGGTTTGCTTCGTGCGTGCTGAGGCCGCAGCCGGGGTCCGAGTTTTTGCTGCTGTAGTTTTYTTTCTCCCAACGCTCGCTGCCCTACTCACTCTGGAGTGAGGAGGGGAGGATCTGAAAAACAACTTGTTCCCAGGAGCGGTGGCTATTCGAAGTGTGCCAAAAATCATGCGCCTCTGTGTCTGGCTGGTGGGTTGATGGTTGGTGCATGTTTCACTGAGAACTGAAACTAAGCGTTTTTGCAGAAGCAAAGTAACTAAGCTGTCTTTGGGCTGGAAGCATGCAGTCAGGGTGGGAAAGAAATGCAGACAGGTATTTTTAGCAAAGAAAAAAAAAAAAGCAACCTGCCTTGCTTTCTTGCAGTGCCTAGAAAGCGCTGTGCGCGAGAGACGTCTCTGATAATTCCTTATTTGTGTTCTTCAGTACTGCACAATTTCATCTTTTTGCACATGCATCTGTATATAAAATATGTGCAAGTGCGTGTGTATGTATGTATATACATATATATAAATATATATATATATATATATGCATATGCATGAAAGCCCCTAAGCAGTTCTAGTCAGCCGTAAACGAGTAAGCCATACAGAAGAATGAACCGCGTGTGAAAAGCTCGGTGTGGGCTGCTCGTGCCGTTGTCAGTGGGGCCGAGCATGGCCAGCTGTGCCAGCTGTGCTTTTTTTTCTCCCCAAGCAAGCAAGGAAAACATGTCCCCTTGTCTTTCTGCTTTTGTATTTTTTCTTTCCTTTTTGGAGGGGAAGATTTCTGCTAGCTAGGGACAGGCCGATCGGGGCTGCAGCAGGTTTTCTGCCAGTCTCCTGCATACTGTAAGCTTCGAAGCAGATTCCTGCTGGTCTCCTGGACTTCCTCTCGCCTCTCTAAGAACAGCGTTGGCAGCGCGCGTGGCAAACGGCGCAGCCAGGTCTGCGTGTGACCAGAAACGCAGCAGGAGCTGGAAATGTGCATGCAGTTTCCAGCAAAGCTGTTCTCTGTCATTTGGGGGGGATAACTTTCAAAAATCCTCTGCCTGCGTTTGCTTCTGTAGTTCTTTGAGGGCTTTTGGTGTTGAGATCCTTGGTGCCTTGGTCCATGTTGTGGGACCGGGGTGGTCACAGGGGACTGGGACAGTGGCAGTCCTTCTGCAGCAGGATGCGAGCAGAAAGGTCTATCTGGGGACAATACCATGGCGTTAAAAGCAGATTGCATGATGCATGATTAGCAGAAAGGATAAATACAACTTCCCACAAAAAATGCACTTYGGAAAAGAGGGGATTCAGTGCAAATCGTTACTTCTTCCCTCCCCATGTCGGCAGTTCCTGCCCAGCAGGCGCCCTGCTCGCGGGAGCGCCGGGCACGTCCTGCCGTCGCGTCTGCAGCACCGAGCTCTGCCTTCGGTCTGCGTGCCCCGCGGCTGGGGCCAGGCACGGGCCGGGGCTGGGCTCGTGCAGCCCCCGGGAGGAGCGGCTGCGATTTYGGAAACAGCTATAACATCGCTCGGAAGGTTGAACCGCGCCGAGTCTCCCGCGCTCTGCCCCGGGCCCCGAGGGCTGGGCCCCGACAGGCRATTTCCACCTTTGCGGCATCTGTGGGAGCTCCCCGAGAGGATGAAGGTTATTTGCAAGTCACCGCACTTAAAATAATCTCTGCAATGCCAAAATATGTGTTGGGATGATTTTATTTCCTCCCGAGTCTGAAGCCTTAAGGAGGCGCTTGGATCAGCTCTGTAAACTTCTGGTAACCAGCAACGGCTGGAAACACTTTTGCTCTTTAAGGCAAAACCGAGAGGCTCATGTAACATCTTAATCTATGAGCAGAGGCTTTAGCAACGTGCCAGGTAACACAAGACTCACAGTAACAACAGGGGCCGGGAGCTCCGCGGCGGCGGCTCCCGCGCGCAAGCGTGCCGCGGGGAGGGCGCCGCGTCCCCTCGCCCACCTCGCCCTTGGCGTGTCCCGTTACAGGCGTCCTTCACGTGTTCATCCCCCATAACCACTTGGCGTCTCACAGCTCGCAGCAGCCTCGAGGACGCCCGTGCTTGGATCTAGCCGGTTTTCTTCAATAGAGTCAACTCAGCGGAGGTAACGCAGCGTGTCTGAAAACTCCCCTTAGCTGACGTGGATGTGGGTTAATGCTGCTGCCTTGGTATTTGCTGCTAATGTTACAGTCCTGTGGTTTCGCCTAGGTTAAGTCTTCAGTGGAAGGAGGTTCGTTTTACATGGAGATAATTAATTGTCCAGACCTAGAGCCTAACGAGAGCACAGCACGGGCAATTTTAATCGGGCGCATGCAGCTGCAGCGCTGTAATTCCTCCTGGTGGTACCTCTGTTGAGGGCAGAGCTGCCAGGCTGTAAGCCAGGGTTCAAAAGGCTTTTCAAGAATGACAAACATATAGGTACACTTTTTTTCTGGTTCAGAAATATTCCCCCTTCCTGCAGGACTCCACAGAAGCAATAGGAATTGTAGGGAACCAAACCTGGCTGCAGTTCAGCATGGGAAAAATACTGATTTTAGTGAGGGCTGTTTCAAATATTTTAACAATAAATGATAGAGACCACAGCAGGTCAAACAGTCACTAATAGCAACAACGCAACTGTGAAATATGTCTTCAGCCAAATGTCCTTCTGTGTCATGCTCCTGCACCTATTGCACACAAAGATAATTCGAGACGTATTTGGAGACCTAATGCAATCTTCATTCAAGCACTTACCAAGAGGAAAATGCCTTGTATTTCAAGAGATGGACTCTAACAAAAGCTCATCTGGTTGCATCGGAGGAATTTCCATGCTATTTATTCGACCAAAGAACTTTGGAAGGGACCAAAATTTGAAACGTGGAAAACTTCCCCTTTTCGTATGAATATCGTTGCTGGTGTCCCTAGCAGAGAGGCTGCTCCCTTTGCGTGCAAACCGAGACCTCAGGGCAGCGCAGCTGTGTCGCAGCAATTGATCCTGAAACTCGGATGTCATGAAGTAGTAGAGGACGGGATCCAGGCAGCAGTTGAGGCTCGCGAGGCAGAGGGAGATGGGGTGAAAGCGGAGGGTGCTCCTGTGAATGGCACAGTCTTTGATGACGTTCTCTATCACCATCATAAATAACGGGAAGTTGATATGGTACGGGGTGAAGCATATGAAGAACACGGCGGCGCACATAAAGAGCATTCGCAAAGCTTTCTGCTTCTCGCTGGTGTTTTGCAGCTGTGTTTGACAGTCCTGCAAGGACTGCCTCATCTTCCAYGTGCAACAGGCAATGATGCCCAAGGGGATCACAAACCCAAACAGCTCCGCAACCGTCACCAAAGCGATGGAGGCCCCTGGCGTCATTTGCTTCACACCTAGGTCTGAGAAGCATGTGTTTGTGGTGTTGGATAAGGCCGGGCTCCTCACGATGGGCAGCGGTAAGCAAGCCGCCCCGACGAACAGCCACACCGCGGCGCTGATGGCCACGTCGTACCGCCGCTTCCAGTCCTTGGCCTTGAACGGGTGGTACAGGAAGARGTASCGCTGGATGCTGATGCAGGTGAGGAAGCAAATGCTCGCGTACATGTTGAGGTACTTCAGGTAGAAACACGCCTGGCAAAGAAAACTTCCAAAGGGCCACATATGGTTTATATAGTAATACATTCGCAGTGGCAGGGAGAGAACGTGAGCCAGGTCGGCCACAGCCAAGTTGATCATGAAAATCACAGCTTTGCTCTTCTTGCTGATGAAGCGACATAAAACCCACAAGGCAGCGCTGTTTGCCAGAAGCCCGGGCACGAATATGATGGTGTAAGTGGTTGCATACAGGGTGGACTGAAAGGACATCTGGGGATCAGTACAGTTTCCAGAGAACACGTTGCTCTCCATCTCAACTGAATCTCTTCACTCAAGAGACAACTAAGGTGAATGGAGGGTTTCTGTAGGGAGAAAAAACAGATGCTGTAAAGCCATAAGCTTTTCAGTATTTTTCCACATTGAATAAATGCACTTCAGTATAGAAATATAAGTTTTAAGTGAAGAGGGCTCATAACGTTTATGCGTTTAGATTTTAATGTTCCCATGGAAAGGTTCACCTGCGCCAGCGGGTGTTTCTGTGCAGCAGACTGTCCAGCYGGCCACAACTGGACTCAAGTGTTTGACCTCGCCGGAGTGGATAAGCTGSTGTATTGCTGCATTGCCCTGCACTCTGCTGCTTCTCATGCTCTCAGATGGTCCTTGRGTGCTATGGTCCTGTGTACAGTATATGTATGTATGTGTGTATATCTCAAAAGAGAGATAGCAGGGAACAGGTAGGTGATTTACTCTCTAAAGAAACAGGTCAAACTTATGGTCAAAGAGGATGAAAAGTCTCTCATCTTGGGCTGGAAGCCTGATTGGGGGCATCGTGAGCCAGCGCACATCCCAGCCGTCATAGCCACATCTGAAATATCTGCATTGCCTTTCCTGCCCCTCATCCTGACCTCGGGCCGCTTCTTCAGCTCCCCAGGGGGTTCTTTCAGGACCATTTGGCTTTTATCACCTGCAATTTTATGCTAAACTCCTGTCTGGCTGGTGCTCTTTGGTAGGTCTCCAGGTGATCCAGGAGGGACCGTAAGTAAATGCAGAGCAGACTGAGCCGCTGCCGTTCGGAGCTGAGCAGAGGCTCGATGCAAACCAGCAGCAAGGGCAGCGACCGCCGTGAGTAACGACGGTGCTGGTGGACGGCGGGCTGCGGCGGGGGCCGGTGATGGAGAGGTGCAGACGGATCTATGAGCGCTCTGGCTCCAGATTTAAGAGYGGATTTAAATGCTAATAGCTGACCGAACATGCCGACCTATCTGTCAGTGCTGCTAACCCAATTTCTGTGCGCATGGCACATTACGCAGGCATCGTGCGGTAGCAACAGGAATTATCTTCCAGCAACAACTCAGGACGTGGAGGAAGATAAATACATTTGCCSGTCAGTTAGACCAGAAATTCGCTTCATCCATTCAGGCGTTTCGCCTCCTGTCGTCAATGCTGGGGGGATCTGTGGGTCGTGTGCGGTTCACGGGCGCTCACTCAGGTCCCCAAGACGTGATGAGTTTAACGGATTTCACTATTCCTGAGCAAAGAGCTTTGCGCTGCTGCAGGGAACCGGAGCAAGGAGCAGGATTTTCCCCCCTTGCGAAATCGGCCTCGCTTACTTATTTCTCCTCTTTGGGGATGTAAAAGTGAAAGGGCGCAGTGAAAGCCGAACCGGAGCAGGCGGGGGATGGGAGCGAGAAGCAAAACCTCGTTCCCCGGGATCCTGCGAGGTTCCCGCGCTCTCGCCGCCCGCCTGAAACCCCGAAGGCCGGCGCTGGTGCCGGCGGGACGGGCTGGCGGCCGACGGCGCCCCGGCCCGCACCCTCGTGCCGGGACGAGCAGGGGCAGCCGCCAGCCGGGACCTTCTCCCCCCGCGGGAACCTCTCCGGCCACYGCGTCCTGGGCGCCTCTTTGCCCGAGTCCGTGCTCTGGGCGCTGAGGTTTTTTGAGCCTGGTGAGGCGATAGCAAGAAATCGTGAGGGTTTTTTTTGTTTATTTTTGTTTTTCTGTTTTTGCCTTTGTGCCAAGCCCCAGCGCGTGCCGGCGGCGGCCCGGGCACCTTGCAGTCGCGAGCCGATGCCGTGGGCTTGCATTTGCCAGCGCTTGCTGGAGCTCCTGGCAAGAGGGCGGCCGCGAGCCGCCAGCCCGCGCTTGGCCCGTGCTGCCCAGCGCAGCGCTTCCTCAAAGAGCGAGTGGGTTATTTATTACTCCTGTTACTCGGTTTGGACGCAGCGGGGACTTTCTTTTGCCGTCCCTCACCCCGAGTCCCTCCACATCCTTCCACGTTTTGTCACCGGTGACGCTGGGTCGGGGCGGAGGTGCTGCTCGGGGCCCCCGTCCCACGCGCTTCGGCCGGCTTTTGGGTCAGTGACTTTCTCAAACTTGCAGAAAACACTCCTTGCAACTCCTTAATCACTGTGCCGTTGCTCACTTTTCTTTCTTTCTTTTTTTTTTTTTTTATTGCTGAGTTTTATCCAGCTGCACTCTAAAATTAACTCCTGTCCTGGGGTCTTTGCAGTCTGGCTGCAGAAAGGTTTTGCCACCAGAAGAATCAGAGCACTGGTTGTGCATGTAGCACTGCAATTTTTTAAATCAACAGCTGATTTTTGCAATTAATKAGCAGCTTAAGACAGCAACGATAACGCCCATGTTTCTTTTTCTGAGCGYGTTAGCGATTTCTGTTCCTAGATCCGCATGCGGCTGTCGTTATTGAAAATTGCCTGGTTATTCTGAATCACTGCGTGCCCCACCCAGCCCTACATTTCTGCGGTATTGCATTTACTGCTCCCAGATTTACGGGCATGCTCGCCCTCATCTTTTCCATGTATTTGTTCTTCAAAGAGTGACGACGCTGCCCTCCAAACTGCACCGCCGAGGAGCCCCGGCTTTGGGGAGCCCTCGGCCAAGCCTGAGCCCACTCCCTACCGCAAAGCGTCCTCCCTCGGATCTGCCCAAATCCTTGGATGTTGGAAGGAAAAGCAGTCTAGTAAAAAAAAAAAAAAAAAAAAAAAAAAGAGTCTGCTTTTGGCTTGAAATAAGTTTTTCTAAAGCTTCTTATTTTAAGCAGTGGAGGCTTTCTGGACCTTTTGTTTTAAGCGGTAATTTCATTTACTTTTTCAATCCAGGCACTAATAGAAAACATGTAAACAGAACGGATCAGCTGTAGTAGCTTCTGTCAATCAAAACGGGTTTGAAGGATTTTCTGTAAAACAGGCTTTCCCCATTTACTGCTGCACATAGCAGGCTTGTGCTCTAACGCACCGTCCTCCGCTCCCCAGCCCTTCAGAATTAAAAGRAATAGGAATAAATTGCTGCTCTCCAAAGCTGCTGAGGACCTTGCCCCAGCATCTGTCTGGTAAGACCTCTTGGAAAAATACAGATGAAAATATTGTTCAAAATTGTGATAGCTTATGAAGAAAATGTTAGAGAAATCAGGCTTACCTTCCTGCAGCTCCCATTCTTCAGGGGGGCGACATCCATACTAGCGAGCGGGAGGAGCAATCTTTCTGCTTTTATTTGCTACAATTTTTCTCCGAAATCCCAGCCCCAAAGATTCTTCTTTAAACTTCAACATGTTGAGGGAAATTTCAGAGCGCTGAAATCCTGCCGGCATCTGCAGACCAATACAGTGTCTGTAGAACAGGAAATCCTGTATTTTGTTTCTCTTTGCCACACAAAATGTGTACAGTTAATGACGTTAAAACAACTGGAAAGATGATGACATCATTTGAGCCAACTGCAGTGTGATTTAGGGCTCAGGAGCAGATTTCTTYTTCTGTTTGCAAAAAACATGTGTGTTACAATGATTTGTGCACTCGTTCCCTCAGTCAAGCTGGTTTTGCTTTTATCTGCAGTCACTTGCCGTTTGCTTGCTAAAAACTACAAAATACAGAAACAAAAATCTTCCAGGAAGTACTGAGAAGCGTGTCAGTAGAAATTCACTGGGAGGTAGTAATATTCCTCCCTTTCCTTCCCTTCCTTGGGAGTTTTGTTAGCCTTGAGACTTTAAGGCTGTAGGCTAAAGCTTTTAAGGGTTTAGGCTCTGTTCCTGAAATAATATGATGGTTTAAGGTTGAGAGTTTCCCAAAACACTTACTTACTTACTTACTTTCTAAAAAAGTGTCCATCATCTCCAAATTCATCACTGTCTCTCTTCTACCTCCTTTAAGATATATATAGATATTATATGTTTTATACGTATATATAAATCACATATCGCGTTTTTATATATACATATAAAAACAYAGTGTGMATGTGTGTGTGCACATRTATTTATATATATATATTTATATRTGATTTTTATTATATATGCGTGTATATGTGTGTGATTTTTAATTCCAGTGCCCGCAGAAGACCTGGAAAAGAAGGCCTCCCTCCCAGCCTGTTGTGGTCAGTACATGTATATGTTGCCTATACAATACATGCATACGTTGTGCTGTGCCTCATGACTCGTTTCCGGCTGGACRGTGTTATCGGACATACAGCGTCGCATCTTACGGCCCACTGTTTGCAAAGATGCAAACGTTGGCTGCTGGCATGCTTCCCTTTCTTATTGTATGTAATATRTAGRTAAAATTACTTYTTCTGGATTTTTTTTAAATTGGTTATTTGACCCCACAAAAGGGGCAGAAACGACAAAGGAAGCCGTTGTGCGTAGCCTTTACCGGGAGCTCAGGCTCTGGCGCGGAGCCTTCCGCCGTTCCCATCGCGGGGGAGCGTGCCGGCGCCGAAAGCCGTGCCGGCGCCGAAAGCCGTGCCGGCGCCGGGCGGAAGCGGAGGCAGAGCGCGGGGACGGCAGCTCCTCGCCGTCAGCCCTGCGTAGCTGCGGGTGCGTCCTGCTGGCTTCACAAGGAGGACGCGTTTAGGGAGGTCCAGACAGGTCAGGTACCAACGCTCATAGACATATCTACGGTCTCTCCGGCACCGCGTGCGAAGCCAACATTTAAATGAAGCCCGCTTCCAGAAACGAGCCGGCAAAGCCCCGTGCTTCTTGTCTCAAGCGAGAGGAAAGCCCTGGCCTGGCCGGGCGGGAGCGTTGCTCGCCATTCGAGGATTTCTCCCAGCGCAGCGTTTGCAGCAGCTGATGCAGATCCTTGGCAGCAAGAGCGATGCTCAGGTGTTTGCTGCAGCGCGCACGAGCCCGTAGCGCTSTTCCAGCCCGTCTCTCTCCCCAGAGTTTAGAGGTTTCTCCCGAGCGAAGTGTCTGTGTTATCAGGATATCCGGGCTGGCCTTCCTACTCCTGTGTCCAAGGCACGTGTCCAGCATCCTCTCCAGCTGGTGCTGCAGCCTGTTTATAGACACCCACGCAGAGAGGGGTGGTGGGTTGTTGGCTGTCGGCCTGCGCCGAGGGCTGGACTCGCACCTCGGGCTCACAGTCGTGCCGGGTCTCTCTGCTTGTCAGCTCGCCGCTGCGCTGCGCAGAAGATGGTGGCATCTGTGGCCAAGGAAGGTCAGTAGGCTGATGAGCGTTAAGCTTGTCCCTTCAACATACACTAAACAACTTCTTTGTTCTTCTTTCAACTGTGTGTCTATTTTTACTTAGTTCTTCTGGCTCATTACTAATACCAAATGTGCATCTTTCACACTATAAAATTTTACATTTTTAAAGGTAGAAGATAAAAGGAATTTTTAAATAATGGTGAAACTTTATCTAAGGCTTTTGATTCTTTGCCTTTGGACTGGTATCCTGTGGGCAGAAGRCCAAATGCATGTAATGGGCATCTCTTTAATGTGCTGCATCTGGTGATATCTGACAGGATGCACCTGAAGGACGTATGGAAAAACAAGCCTGGGCTTTTCAGAAGGGAGAGGTCTTAACCACACAAATAGCAGCTCGCCCTCGTGCAGAGAGCTGGGATGCTCGGAGCTGAGGCATCACCATTGGGCTCCTGGTGCCACACGAGCAGGRTGCTGGTGGCCTGCTGCATGCAGCTGAGCTCCACCACTACACCCAAGCGGCCTGTGCAGAGGTGGTGTTTATAGGAGGGTTTGATTTATTTTAGAGTAAATAAGTGTTAGTCTCTCTTGACCTTTTCAGATTAAGACCTCATGTAAGCTGTAGACTGGGGATTTCTGGTCATGTCTCCTAAACCTATGAAATAGAATGGAGAATTTTCATACTTCTTGAGTTGCCTCCTAGTTTTTGAGCCACTATCTTGTGTTTACTGCATCTCTTGACTTTTTTTTTTTTTTTTTTTTTCCCTACACAGAGAACTGGTAATTTCATTTGGGGAGAGAAAATAAAGCTGAGGTACTCACTAAACCCTGCCACTCGAACTGAGGCCGGAAGAGAGGCATTACATACTGTGAGTTTTGCYAGCGGTTCTGTTTCTTACCAAGTGCATTTGGTGTCGTGCACAGAGGCCCTGTTCTCATAGACGTATCTATGGGCTTGGGCTGGGAAAGGAATTATCAGCGCTGTGATATCAGTTAAGATAGGATGTCTGTTTGCTGACCCTGCAGAGGATTGCGTTTTCTTTTGCTAGCAGATGCAATGTTCCTGGACATAACAGAGACCGTCTTCTGCCCTGAGCAAGTGCCAGGGACGGGGAATACATCACGCACTGGTTTTGCCCCCACTTTCTACTGTAATCTAGAAAAGGGACTGGCTCTCTGTGGGCCTAAGGGAGCTCAGAAGGTAAAAGCAGCAGGAAGACCTGGGCTCCAGCATGAGTGGTCAAGGCTGAGGGTATTTGGGGATGCTGTTGTGGTGACAGGGATGTCACCCTTACGGAGCCACCAGATGTGTTTATATTAATGTTGACTCATTCCTACCAGGAATCAGGGTTGATAAGTGCAAAGTGGCCTTGGAGCAAGCGGCAAAGAAGAGAGCATGTTGCTCCCCAAATGATTGCTCTCATGAGCCTGGGGACCTCAGGCCTCACAAGGTTATCTGTACTCTCCATGGCGTTCCCCTGAGAAGCCTTCCCTCCCAGAACGCAACGTTCGGCGTGGGAGAGCTGGTGTTGCTCCTCAGAAACTGAGGCCACGTTCCCCTGGTTACAGGTCTCAGCTTTGAGTACGCAGAGGACTGTCCTTRCTGATTCCAGTCCTCCCTTAAATGGTGCTAGTGCCTTTTCAAGCCACGTAGGCTTGGATCTACAAGATGACTGTTGGGTGAGRCATAGTCTTTGTTTCTGCAGTTGTCCCTGCACGTAAAAATGGCATCGGTCAGTCGTCTTCAACCAGTCGTGCCCCATGCTGGCAGCGGGCAGCCCCGGGGCTGTGACTGGCAGCTCTTCCAGCCCCGCACCTCTCCCGCAGGGAAGGGTGGAAAGCTGTCCTGCTCTGTAGCACCCTTCTGTCCACAAAACATGGCTAAAGCCAACTTGAGTGTTATAGTATAAAAATATTTTTTTAAAAAAAATCTTATTTGACTGAGAGTGAAAACCTTTCTGTAGACGTGTAAGCAATCTGCTTAAGGGTAAGAAAAGTTGGTAGTGGTCAATGCACTTAGTCATCTGAAGGCAAGTTTGTGATKTATGCAATGGAGAAACTGGTCTCATTTGGCTCTGCAGGTGTAAGTGATAACTACGAAACTCAGCTTACATTTGCCAAAATGTGTTTATTTTTTAAGCATCAATGTTTGGAAGGAAAAATGCAGAGCAAGCTACACCGTTACCATAGCAGTGTCTTCAGCCTTCACCCCATAAACGCAGAATTGTTTGAGAGGGGAATTACAGTAAGCAGCTCCCAGCCACATGCTAGGTGACCAAGGTCTATAAAAAATATCCTCAAAACAACCACTGAAACTACAGTCTCATTCACGGATGATATTGTACAGCATCTAGCTCATGCGAAAGTTGCTAAATTGGCAAGAATTGCGTTATACATGCTTAACTATGGTTGAGCATCAGCCTCTGCTCACATTTTAAAGGGATTACCTGCAGTGTGTAAACACGTGTACGTATATCATTGGCATAAAAAAACTGTCCAGTTAAACCAGTAGAAATATTTCCATTGACTTCAATGGGAGATGGACTGTTCACTTATTTGGCAGTTTTCTCACTAGAAAACCAAGGAAACTTGAAAGAGTACGCTGTTCTTGAAAGCTATTTCCTTCAGATAAGCACATTTCAGTCCTCTCTGTTACGTACATGTGAGATTAAATTCATCATACTATAGACCCTAATCATCTTTTTACAAAAGGGAGAACTACAGTAGCTTATTCTGTTGAAACAGTAGGTCTTCAGTGCCTTTGAGAGGAACTCTAGCATCTAGTTATTTAAACCTGGCTGTTGTTTGCTTTTTCCCACTTCACTATGTGTAAAGCTAACACAGAAAATCTTTGGTTGAGTCAAAATGTGACAAAGTGGGATTAAGTAGCTAGATTTCGATTAGACTTAGTGAGTGTTTCTGAAATTTCTTGTATTTTATAGCAATACATGAGGTGCTGCTACTGCTGCTCACCGAGAGCTGCTCAGAACGCTTTGGAAAAGCCACAGGTTTTCCGAAGRGAGTAAATCGGTGCCGAAATGATCCCCAGCTCTCAGCACAGTGAAACCCTGGAAGCTACACAAGCTGTGGGAATGTGGCCTAAAAACTGGGACTGACTCAACACGCGYCAGGGGTAAACGTAACCCCACCTTGTGACTGCTTTTTATATATTCATGGCTAATGAAATCATAAAAATGTAAACGTTAAGATCGTGAGAGGGGCCGATGGGAAAAAATCTGAATAATTTACTGGAAGAAATCAGCCGTCGCTCCAYCAGTGAAATCCCCTCAGCAAGGGCTCCTTACTTCTTCCAAGGGTGTCCTGCCTGGGTTTGCTGGGGACGGACCTCACAGCAGAACCGCGAGCGGMCGGGCTCTCGGTGGTGCCCCGCGGTCCCACGGCGGGGAGGTGCCGGGGGCGCTGCGTGCGTTCAGCTGAGAAGAYGCTTCAGTGGACGTCACCGCATGACTGTCTCCGGCTTGGGCGCAGAACCRCTGAAGCTGGGAAAATAGAAAAAAGCTGCTGGGATGTTTCCCAGCAAGAGCCTCGCTGCTCCCTTCTGCGCTTCCRCGGTCCGCTCGGGTCAGGCGCGGGCATCGCGTCGGCGGGCGCAGTCACACCGGCTCGGTCACTCGTCAGCTACTAACACGCTGCTCTTAAACAAGCTTTTATGYTGTGCGTATCAAAAGATTTCCACTGCCACGAAACTCACCTGGAAAAACAATCTTGCGGGATCTTCCGTAACGGTTGTTAAATGAACATCACAGAACAGTCTCGGATTGCATGTGAAGCATTTTGTTACTCTTTTAGGCCTTCTTCTCATTCCTTAACCGATGAGGCGCTTTCTTTGCTCATGAGCCGGCTCCTGATGACCATGCTGCTGTGACGTGATATCTGATCCTGAAACTCTGAATTCATAAAGAAATACAGGATTGGATCCAAACAGCAGTCCAGGCTTGCAAGACTTAAGCAAAAGGGTTGGGTGTAAAGAGTGATACTACGTAAGAAACAGTCGGTTATAACGTTTTCTTTCACCATCATGTAGAAAAAGAAGTTGATGTGGTACGGTGCRAAACACACAAAGAACACGATGGCACACATGGAAACCATCCGTAAGGCTTTCTGCCTCTCGCCGCTGTTTTGCGGCGGTATCTGGAATCCCCGAAGAGAAACTTTGGTTTTCCAGGTGCAGAATAAAATGATAACGAGAGGGCCCACGAACCCGAAGAGCTCTGCCGTCGCTGTCATCAGCACCGTGGCCGCCTTGTTTTCGATCTGCCGGACTTCAAGGTCTGCAAAGCAGGTACTAGTGCTGTTGGCGAGGCCGTAGCTTCGCATGATGGGAAACGGTAAGCAAGCCGCCCCGACGAACAGCCACACCGCGGCGCTGATGGCCACGTCGTACCGCCGCTTCCAGTCCTTGGCCTTGAACGGGTGGTACAGGAAGAAGTACCGCTGGATGCTGATGCAGGTGAGGAAGCAAATGCTCGCGTACATGTTGAGGTACTTCAGGTAGAAACACAGTAAGCAAAGGAATCTCCCAAAAGGCCATGTGTGGTTAATATAATAGTATATTCGCAGTGGCAGGGAGAGAACGTGAGCCAGGTCGGCCACAGCCAAGTTGATCATGAAAATCACAGCTTTGTTCTTCTTGCTGATGAAGCGACATAAAACCCACAAGGCAGCGCTGTTTGCCAGAAGCCCGGGCACGAATATGATGGTGTAAGTGGTTGCATACAGGCTGTATTTAAACATTATAACAGGATCAGGGCAAGTTCGGTTATTCTGCGTCATGACGGGGCTGCTGGAAATGTTTGGGTGGATCATTTCTGTAGGGAGTTAAAACAAAGGTTGTGAAGACAAAGGCACTGCAATAGTTATATTTACATTTGCATTTCTTTTTTGACTATTCAGTAGAAATTAGAGGTTTGGAAATGTCTTCTATATGAAGCATCTCGCTTTATTCTTCAAAGCTGCCTCCTCAGAGGTCTCCCACCACTGCTGTGTTCCCGGAGCTGTCGCTGTCAGTGCCCTTGCTGTGCTCTCCACATGCCCCACCAAAGGCTCTGCTCCTGTCCCCATCTGTCAAGCAGAGAGCTCACACACTGAGAGGCTCACCGCTAAGGTCACACAGGGAGCCCATGGCAGCACAGCCCACTGAACTGGGGAATTTTCAGGCTACTTTAAATGTATTTAAACAAGTGATCCAGTTTCAGGAGATGAGGTGGGGACTGCCTCAAAGACATAAGCCTGGGTGAAGCTGTGCCAAACTCCTACACGAAGGGTGGGAGAAGCTGCCCATCCTTCAGTAGCTCRGGACCACCTATGGTTGGGTCCCTGGATAACTGCAGCTGGCATAAGCCACACGATGTTTCAGGAATAAGCTAAAGGCAGGTGTGCCATAGCCCAGCGTCTGCGTGTGAACAACCTCATGGCCTTGAGATCAAAATGTGATCTCCCCAACACCCTCTGTCTAACACTTCTCTTCACTGGGTAACTTTATTTTGAGATCTTTCCAACTTCTGGCTCTCCTTTGATTCAGATGAGTAGAGATGGCTAAATGTCACAGATCRGACTGTTGGGACTTCTTTCTTTTATTAGCTTTTTTAATTGGGACTTTTTTCAGGAGGGTAACACAGGTAGGAAAACTTTGGTTTCACTAGATATTTCCCCATAGGGTTGTAATGCTTGGTATAGTGATTCCCTCCTTCATCTAATTTAATAGTTAAAAAAATTGAATATCAGCTTCCTATTTCATGTGGCTCTGCAGACACTGATTCATGGCTTGTGACTCACTTTCTGCAAGTATAATTTAAAGGGGCATTTGCCAGAAAAAGTGTCTCTGTAGGTAGGTATTAGTAACTCATATCCTGTTGCTAATGTTTTTTTTCTTTGTATTATGAAAAAAGAGTAAAGAGTTCAGAGTTCTCAAATCACAGAGATTCTGTTTGTTAATTGTGGTACTTGAAGTTGGCAGCTAGTACAGACTCCACTCAAGGCTGTTACGGAAGGGTTGTAATTCAGGCCCCAGAAATGCCTGGATGTGGCAAGGTCCTAGCACAGGACATATTCCAAGCTCAAYGCTGCTCTAATAGCTGGCTCACGTACCCGTAGGGTGAGGACCACCAAACACTGTGCCTGCGGGAGCTCCCAACAGACCCTACTGCCAGCTTTCTTGTTTTTCTTTTTAAACTTCCATTTCCTTAAGTTTCATTTTTTCCTRGTCTTCAAAAAGCAAGGCCCGCTGATTTATCTCCTGCAGTACCATCAGCTTTAGCAAAYGGGCTACATCCCTTAGTTGCACTGAAGCAGCAACGAAATGCCATAATCAAGAAAATCTATCCAGTCCGTCTCCTTTACTGAGACAGCAGGAGTATACTGAGGCCAGGCGTCTCAAAGCCACCCTCGCAGGCTCTTTCTGTCCCTCTAGGACAACTGCTGCAGGCTGCAAGCCTCGTCCCTGAGGCAGCTCTGGAACAAGCTCGCTTGAGATGCTGTGTTCGGCAGTGGTGGCAGGAGGGTGTTCCTGGCTGTCCAGGAGCTGGCCACTAAACCTCARTTTTGCATCCAGGCATTCCTCCTTTTTAGGAGGACTATTCCTCCTTTGCTTGCCTGAAATGTCATCTTTTGCATTGCATCCCATTTCTTGAGACTGCTTTGAATTTCTGGAGCTCGGGAGGTTTGTGCTCCCTTTCTGTCTGTGCCACTTGCAGCTCAAGGTGAACATGTGGCTGACGTCCCTATCCTCAGTGACAGCACTGCTCCGTGCACCCAGCTGCTGTCTCTTCATGTGACCTCCCCGTYTGGCAAGAAGCCATGGAGCAGTCACTTCCAAAGTTGCTAGCTGTCTGCGTTTCCTCGGGTGTCAAGGTTAGGCTGACTGACCTATGTTTCTCTGAAACTCAAGGGTGCCAGGCAGCCATTGAAGTCAGGGAGGATTTGGCACGTTTGCAAAATGTTCCATTTTAAGGAATATTATTACTTAAAAACAGGCCAGTGGATCTGCGTTCTTGAGTGAGTCTGAGCTCAAGTGAGTCACAGCAGTTTGCTCTGGATGCCCCTAGATGCAGCTGGCCTGTATTCACGCTCCATGTGACGGCTACGGGGCGAGGTTGCAGCTAGATTGCACACTGCCCTTTCCGAATGGGGGTGTCTAGGGTAAACCCACATGCCCAGGGCATCTCTGTTGAAACAGGGGGATGACACCGCGTGCACGTACGTGGCATCGCGGTTCAGCCTTTGCCTTCTGGGGCAGAAAACTGCGTGCCTGGGCTGCAACAGGTTCACCACCACCACCACCACCACCACCACCCCCAGCTCATCTCCCTCTGCTAATTGTCCACAAGGTGTCAGAGTTCATCAAGATTTCACTTCTTCCCCCTCCTCTTCCTGGCAGTCCTCTAACAGGACCGGCTGGGGTGACGAGGGCTGTCCCAGGGTGCAGGGGCAGAGCTGGCACCACCACCTTTTCCTGACTTGGCCTTGCTATCTTCTGAGACGTGCCCAAACCGAGAGGTTATTGTGTGCCTATAAAACTGATATATATGATACGTAAGGACGCCCCGAGGGTGGTGCTCAGATCCTGGGCCTTTGCGGCAAAGCGCTGCAAGGTCGCTGAGATGCAGGTATTGTCCTCCCACAACCGCCCATGGGGAATCTAGTGCCTCTGGTTGATTTAGGACACGTATGAACCAAAGCCAAAGCCTCACGGAGCCCGATGAAGGTTCTCCTTCCAGTTGCAGGTCAGGCCATTTAAAACAAAATGCAGATTAYCTGGCTGGCAGTGCAAAGCCACATACACAATAAATATATACGAGTGTAAAGCCTGCTGGMTCATCAGCACGCAGTGCCTTCTGATACCAAATGACTTCATTGCAAAGACATAAGAATATAGTGAGATTTAACCACACCTGAAGCTAAAATGAACATAGGCATACACACAAGGGCTGATTTGTGCAAGGAACCATAAAATGGGTCTAGATCTGTCCTTCATCCCACTTTTTTTGTTCAGGTTGGAGCTGCATCCTCACCATCCCGCCTGCTGCCTGCCTGAGCACAGCAGCAGACACACAGGCAGGAATTCGACTGAATGTCTACCTGAAACATTGTTTTCAGAATATGCCATTTTCCAAAAAAGAATAATAATAAAAAAACACAGTGGTATATAACTAGTGATTTTTTACATTTTAAGTAGAGCCTGTATTTCTGAGGTGGTTGCAATAAGGAAAGAATTAAGCGTGCAAGCTGTTAGTTGTAGCTGCATGTTTGGAAACTATTATTTCATGGCATTCCCAGGAAAAGGATGTTCATCTTGATAGGGCTGAGAAATACAGGAATATCATTCCTCAGTCCTATATCTTTCTGTCAGGTCCACCAGCAGACAGACTAATTGATTTAATTAAGGCAGAAATGCCTCTSTGTAGACTCTGCCCTCATTGCACGGCTGTGAATGTGTCACGCTGTTGCAGTTGCTTCAGTGTGAAACCTCTGCAGTCAGAAGTGGAAAGTTCTACAGTTAAGTTTTTTTTTTTTTCTGTTTTTCTTCTTCTTCAAAAAAAAGCAGATCTGGGTTGCCTGATCTGTAAAAACGATATGTTTTGGTTTGGCATTGCTAATCTAATTTTCACTTCTGCAGCTCTAGCAGCTGAAGAGACTGCACGCACAAGCAGAAGGAAGCCTGGCAGCCTCGGCCGAGCGCTTTCACTCTGCCGGACGAGGGCCGTCCCGGGCACGGAGCGGCCTCGTGGGCGAGATTCCCATGGCTTGTGATGTCTGCACAGGAGCCAAGGGCTGAGCGCTTTCGCTGAGGCATAACTCGACAAGAGAAAATACACCCTTAAACAAAATCACGCTCCCGTTTCACACACACCAACCTGCTGAAGTCCTCTCCTATGTGAATCCGCGGCAAGACAGATCGGACATCCTGACTCACCCTTTGCACTATCTTGATAGCACAAAGCCGTCCCCAAAGCACACTTTTGATGTACTTTGTGACCCTTCAGATTCAAGGTCCACCCAGCTCGAATCTCCTCCGTTGCTGCCCGACCCCATCTGCACGAACTGCTTACGTTTCCCTGGGAGCTGAGCGGCAGGTCGGGGCGATTTCAGTCTCATCAGCAAGCCATCTTTTGCAGGTATGGTTCAAAAGCATCAGCCAAAGCATCAGAGTAAATCCTAATCGGGGTTGGAGGCTGCAGCCTGAAGTGTGAATTGGAATCGCCCAGAATTCTTGAGAATCAGAATACGTCCAACCACCGCTACTTGTGTCGTGCTGCGTCCCCCGACTCGAGCACGTATCCGTGTGCCACTGCTGCGATCAGCCTGAGCAGGGTGGGTCGCAAATACAGCATGTAGATTTCTYTTTTTTCTTTTTTTAGTATAAATTACTGCCAGAAGGAACAGATTTGCAAGAATTCCCTCACTGTCACATACAATATTAAAATAGAAGGTACTTGTTGAGTAATCAGGCAAAAGAAGAAAATTATGCCTAGTAAAGACATAYGAGACCAGTCAGAGAATTATTTATCGCCTGTGCTACAAAACCGTACTTTCTCGGAACGGCAGTTTCATGCAGCGGCTGCTTTAACTCTTCCGTGCGCTGGAGCGGAGGATTGGCGCCGGAGGAGCTCCCTGGGCTCTACAAGGCTCRACGTGCTGCAAACCTCCTCCCAGCGCGAGCTGACCCCAAAGCTCGAGGAAGGCAACGCTGCTGCAGGAAAGACCGTTGTGCTCCTGAAGGCTCGCGCTAAACCGAGAAGAGAGAGCTTAAAAAGCAGCCTTACCTTATCAGGCAGGAATCCAGCTAACGGCGAGCGCGCCGCTGGAGGAGGAAGTGCGACGTCTCGCGCTGCACCGCAGCGGCCGTGTTTACATGTGCAGAGCAACCTGCGTGACATCACGAGCTGCTGCAAGGTGCCACAAGGGCCGTGCCGGCTCCCCGCCGCGCTGCCCCGAAACGCTCCCGACGCTCCATCCCGCTCTGCCTCGGAAGCCGAGCTTTGCCTCCTGGCCGAGCTGGCCGGGGCGCATCGTTGCCACGCGGGAGCCTTGGCTAGCCCTCGCCCTCTTCGACCCAGCGCCAGCTCCTCTTTCCAGGCAGGTCAAAAGTCCCAGTGGCTTTTTATAGAGCCTGCTTGAGCCTTGCTTGTTATTTTGCTTGTGCTTAATAAACAGGCAACTCAGATTACGCCTGCTGGAGCTCGCTGCCAGCAATGCCAAAGAGCAGCAGATCCTCCAACRTTTCCAGCAACAGGGCAAGATCCGGCCTCACCCTTAATCCAGGGGGTTAATGCGTTAATGAGGCTGGGGCTTCAGCCACCTTCATTTCTGTACTGAAAATTTTCAAAGGTGTGATTGGATTTGCAGGAAGCCGTAGGGAATCCGAGCTGCCTTGCTGCTTCGGCGTCGAAGTGGCTTGCGGCACCCAACCGTCCCTGTGGCTCAGCAGGTGAGCGCTCTGCTGTGTTGTGGTTTGAAAGTCCAGAGTAAAACATCACTGCACCTGTTCTCAGCCTAGGGACAACGTCGGTGGTGATGCCTGACTCCTCCGAAACCTACGTGCGGGGTTCTGCCTCGGCTTACCAAGGCTTGGAGGGGAGGAGGACAGAGCCGCACATGTCTTCCCTCTTTCTCCTCCTCCTCCTCCTCCTCCTCGCCATGCAGCTCTGGTCCCATGGCCAGCAATGGGAACATGTTTGTTGGAATCTATCCAATAGCACAGATGTCTTTTTATTTAAATCACCTGACAGTACTCTGTAGCCCAGCAAGTTAAGCAGAAGCCAATTTTGGACCAGCTTTTCCAAAATACTTCACTGAYTGACCTGAGGTACGTTTGTGGAAAGCAGACGTTATCAGCTTTTCTGCAGATGCTGTCGTCTGCCTGAGCTTGTCTCTGTAATTCTTTCATCCCTCACTCGGTTGTCACTAACAGAATTGATTGATTTGAGCAAAAGCTACATTCTTTATAGAAGAGAGATTAAATTAACCATAGCTGCAACTGTGCGTGTTGGTAACTGAAATGTATTGCACGGTTGCAAAATAAACTAACACCCAAAACAGGGTGTTTGTGAAAATACATTGGACACTTATGAACAGATCTACCCACAAAGAGATGCAGCTACCATTGCTACTACCTACTTATAAAGTGTCCTGGCAGCCTAGTTCAGTGCAGGTTGCTATAAAAAATGTATAGGTGCGAAACAGAAGTTTAAGGGCCCAAGTCACAGCACCTGCAGAATAACTCTGCTGGGTTTCTCTGTGCTTGAATTCACCCAGTTGTAGAGTGCAGATAACATTTTCCTATCYTAAACACAAGGATGTTGCCTGGGTTTCTGTAATATTTAACTGAAGGATTACATACATTCACAAAACTGCTTAGTGAAGGGTCCAGCAGCATGCGTCACTCCAAGGCATGGGTTGTGCTGGAAGAGGACTCTCCTGTGGCCYGCCTGGAGCACGCGAACCTTGCTTGCTAGCGTTGCCTATCACTTTCTCAAGTAAGTTATCCCAGAGCTGAGGAGTGGGACGTGGCCTTTCTTGATAAAATTGAATTTACTCTAGAGACTTTGCAGACAGTTATGCTGGTTACTGATGTACTTTCCCCCTACTTCTGTTTGCCCTAGCTGTGTGTAGGTAAATCTTTGATTTGCATAGCATGCCTAAAATTGTGCCTGCTCTTGGTTTTTGCTTACCAGAATATTGGGCTTACCAGAAATACTCAGCTGTCAGAACGACCTGCAGATCTCAGAGCAGCTGCTCGGCCTCAGCTCCGACGCGCCGCTGGTGGCTACTCACCTGGGGCGCGTGGCTGGCGCCCGGCGGCGTGCCGGGTGGCCGTGCCGGCCGGCTCAGGCCGCTGCGGAGCTGCCTCGTAGGGTGCTTCTGCAGCTCTCCGCAAGCGCCAGATCCCGCCTTCCCGGCTGGAAGAGCCGAGGTTTAACAGAGCAGAAAGCAGCTGTTAGGAGGCTGCAGCTCGTAGGTGCCCGCAGTGCCGCATGACGTATTGCTTCACTAAGAATAATTGAGCAACACGTGATCTCGTGGCTTTAACGCAAAAAAAAAAAAAAAAAAAAAAAAAAAAAAAAAAAAAAAAAAAAAAAAAGCTCCAAATTTGCCTGTTTGTCTCTTAGGAAGCACCTTTCAACATGCAAGAGTGACCACATGTAGAAACACGTCACCGTGCCTTTTCTATGCGTGCACTTCCTGAGTTCTTTTCCAAAATCTGAAGATGCTGCTATTTGTCTTACTAGGTAATAACAGCATTAACACATTTTAGTTCACAGAATAGCTGAAGGTATTTTTTAGTTATGCGTGTTTCCACATTTCCACAAGGGAAGAAGGCACATGAGGAAAAAAAAATCAGTCTAGCAAAAAATTACAGCCCTTGAGTGGGAACTAGGGAAAAAAACAGCCCCCTGTCTAAAATATTCTATTACTAATACRGTATAAATGTTAACATTCTCCTGAAGAAAAAGAGTCAGAGTTAGATTTCATGTCAAAATGTGTCTTTTATCTCCATGACCATGGATAACAAATTTATTTTGTTSCCAACTCAAGCATTTCAAGCTTTGGACAAGCACATATTCAGTGAAAGCTGCTACCAAGAAGCTATTTGACTTTTGTCAAAAGTTGTACTACTACAAGCAAAAAGTAAATATTGGTATCCCAGTTGTCCTTATCAGCAGTTATAAGGACTTATTTAAAAGAGTGCAAACACTGATAAGAGGACATGAAAAACATATGTGGGGATAAAAGTACATAAATGTGTTGTTTATTAGAAAATACTCTTCCATGCTCTAAATCAGATAACAGAAAGAGGAACATGTAATGGAAAGCATTTCAAAATTCTGCACTTCTCTCTGCATATTTGCGCCCTCAGATGATAATATACTCTTTTCCACACTGAAAAGAAAAGAAAAGAAAAGAAAAGAAAAGAAAAGAAAAGAAAAGAAAAGAAAAGAAAGCAAGTGTTAGGGAGAGGCAAAAANAGAAAAGAAAAGAAAAGAAAAGAAAAGAAAAGAAAAGAAAAGAAAAGAAAAGAAAAGAAAAGAAAAGAAAAGAAAAGAAAAGAAAAGAAAAGAAAGGAAAAGAAAAGAAAGGAAAAGAAAAGAAAGCAAGTGTTAGGGAGAGGCAAAAACTGGGTGTATTCTGAGAATCAGTTTCTAATTACCTGCCTGTATTTTGATGACAAGTGGAATAACATTGCTCTTCGCTGGATCTCTTACTGTTACATAGCTAAAACTACACAACATCATAGTTGAATCATGTTGTTAGTGATTTTCCCTAGTCCTAGTATAAGTGCATGTTATTTTTGTCCAAAAGGCTCTTTGCCAGATTATACATGAAATATACATTTTTTATTCAAAACACAGCAGTATTTTTTAATAGGGAAGTCTGTTATTTCTGCCTCAGATTATCRCTTGCTGTGTACCACAACACTCTCTTCCATGCGCTAGTAAAATTGTGACGAGGATGCTGTAATGTACTGAGAAGACTCCTAATCCAAGTGTTTCTACGAAAACAGAGATGTTCCTCCCTGATAGTAGAAAGAGATATGAAATCTTAGAAAGCCTCAGAGTCCAGGGCACCCAAAACCTTGGCAGATCACCCTAGATTTTATTCAGACTGGCTGAGCACTTTGAATCTTTGGAACTGAACRAAGTTCAGAGATTTTTTCATGGGAGATGGGCTCCCCGATATCGGTCACAAGTGCTTACCCATTTGAGCAGTTGGTTTTTTATTATTATTTACTTCTGAACTTCTTTTTTCAGCAGAAACTAAAAAGGAGGAAATATGTCTTATATTCTAACACTCCAGAGCCTCTGAGAAGTATTTTCCGTGCAGCTACTTCTAAAAATAGGTTCATCAGTTGTCTTTGCTAAAATGTTTTTGCCCTAAAATTCTGAATCTCTCAATGCCTAAAATCAAGTAACCTATGCTTTTTTGGATTGGGTGAAGAAAATTTCTGTGGGGAAGGGCCTGGGGGAAGCAATACTTGCTTATTTTTGTTGGTGGTGATTTTAATTTTCTTTCTTCATCTTCTCCAAGAGGTTTGCTGAAGTTCTCCTTCCCGGGGTGTCTACAGAGTGGTAAGTAACCCTACACTCTGTAGCAGTTCTTGTAAGCCTCTACGTATGATCCCTTTTCTTATCTGCACAGCATTTTGGACACGTCCTTAAAGCGTCTTTAGAATCAGCATGCAGGTAGATGATGAAGATGATGCTCTGCAGAACACAGCTCTTTCCCAGATCTAACCATGACCAACTCTTTCTCCGCAGTCCTACCAGCCAGCGTTTCATCACAGCTCGCCTTGGTGTGAGGCCCAGGAAGCTGGACATTAGGTGCCTGGTGCAGCGACTGCGACGGATGGCAGCGAGCAGCGCCGCTGAGTGCTGGGAGCTGCAGGGCTGCGGAGCCGCTCCCGGCCTTCAGCGTCTCATCACACGGCAGCCCTGCAGTGCAAGCAGCTGGCGAACAAGCTGTCAGAGAAAATAATTTGTTTAACATTTGAGGCCAATTTTATACCGTCATTGCTCACCTGTCAGCAGCGCTGCTGGAGGAGAAAGTTTTGTGTAGTCTGGTGAGACCCAACTAACCGTAGATATTAGACAGCAGGCTTTAGAGGTTGTGTGTGAGGATTCATGGACTTCTGCAAGGAGATTTCTCCTACTTTCTAGTATCAGATCATCAGASTAAGGGAACCAAAATCAGCTTAGAAGTAAGCCACTAGAACTATCTCAATTCTTACGTGCCTGTGGGTAACCGCTTTTGTCTTGTCAAGGCAATTATGAGACTAGCGGTAATGAAAGTCTGTGATACGGATATGAAGTTGTACATCCTTAGGCTGTTGCCATTGGGAACATACGTGAAACACAATAGTTGGCTTTCAGGAAACGAGATTTTCAACCTGTTTTGGAACCACTGAGGCAGCAGATGTGTTAACTGTCAAGACAGTACTGCCTGGGTCTGCAGGGGAAAGCTCATGAAACTGGTGTGGGAAGATCCAAGGCTCTGAGTTGAGGTATTTGCATGTTTGCAGTACTTCCTCTCAGCTATAGACAGGGCAAAGCAGTTCCCATCGGCRAAGAGACATTACCTGCCAGCATATGACTGCACATCAGGCTTTTAGTATGCATGGAGCAGCAGAGGTGTGTGTATCAAGAAGGCTGGAAGGAAAATAATGCTTCTTCAAAAACCGATGGTGTGCCGGTGTCCCAGATACTGCCTGTGATCTTGCAGGCTGTTGCAGCCTGCACGACAGCCGCAAAGCGGAGGGTAAGTATTTTCATGTGAACTRGTATGCAAAAAAAACAATAAACTCCACAGGGGATTCCCAAGACTGGAAAACACCCTCCAAACAAATACCAGCCACCTCTACTCTTGTACTTCATCACATTTACTTCATAAGGCTGGGCTTCCCCTTTCACTTCAGCTGGGTAGACAGCAGCAAAGGTTTTAGCAAACAGTGAACTTCACGAAATGTAAAAACTAGGAATAACTTGATAATGAGGTCAGACTGGTCACATACACACATGAAACCAGTGCACCAGTCAAACCATACAAGAACAAAAGACAAAGCRAGTCAACTAAACTCAGTACTCTAATGGGGAAGGTGGTACTAAAGCTAATCGCCCGTAAGACCCTTACATATCTTCTGCCCTAAATCAAAGCCAACTGCACCTGAAGGAAGATGAAACCCTTTGCAACTTCACTGGCCATCCACTAGGAAATCCCAGCACATGGGCCAAGGCCTGAGCAGCTGTGAATGTTGTTGGCAGTCCACAGCGTTAAGAGGAGAGAGCTGAAAAGCTCTCTCCAGCGTCCAGGCAGTGAAGGGCATGAGGGGTGGGCAGACAGGCYAGCAGAGGTGGGAACAGAGACAAGCAAGACTGCAATGGAAAACGCCCGGTATTCATGTTCRGTAGGACAGGGCTGTGCTACAAATAGGGTGTTTCCCGTGGGAGGTTAGGAGGTGTCTACATCTGCAGAAGTTGTGCAGAGCTGGCAACATCCTGCTGAATTGGAATGGGAAGAGGCCGGTCAGGTGACATGTAGGACAGGCAGGATGTCTTAGAGCTTTAACACAGGTCTAGACATGTGCCTAGCTATCAAGATGTAAACCTGTTCAGAGAAAAAAACAAGTTCAATGATGTCAACGCCTAGCGCAAACAGAACAGCACAAGTCCTATTTCAGGTCTACTTTGAGTAGCACCTGCCTGGTAAAGGAGTCCAAGGAGGATGATTCACTGGAGAAAACTGGCTCATGAAACAACCGCTTAATCATTCCATTAAGATCAGAAACAGCATTGACAACRCCTACAAAGAAAGCATCTACCACAAGGATTTTACTGACTCATTGGAAATAATGAAAAGACAGGAAATAGGTTTCCTGCTATCCCTACTTTCCATGATTCTAAAGGAGCAGGATAGAGTCTTGGGAGCTGGTTTCGTTTTCCTGCCCCAAGGTAGGGGTACATGTATGTGTGTGCACCTGAAGATAGAGCAGCTTTATCTCAGTCCTTCCTAAGAGATGTTGGCTTAGCTTAATTTGGTCTTTTTGTTGTTGTTGTTGCTTGTTACCTTACAAAAGTTCTTTCTAAGTCTCACTCTTGCTTTTAGCCATATTCGCACCGAATGTAAGAGACTGTCAGACTGCATGACTGCACTGGACTCCAATGAAGCTGAATGTTACCAGTTGTGAAGGCCAAGGTTACATCGACCTGTGGATATAGACAGAGCTATGACTGAAGATCTACAGAGCAAGTTCTGAGCAAATAGGCAAAGGAGATCTGGGAAGAGGCTTGATAAAGAGCTCTGGCTTCCCACAAGAAGGTGGATTTGGTCCTCTGAACCTGGTAGGAGGGAGCACAGCAGGAGTCACAGGGACTGCATGTCAGACGTGTGGCCTGTTTCCCATTTTGGAGAATGCTTTTCTTTGCTTGCATGTCATGAAGACCGTAACTCCAGCTGTGTGTTGGAAGGAATGAGTAAGTCTGTTCTATTACAGGCAGTTAAATTTGGATAGAGGAGTCAACATTTCCTTGGCAATGGTAATTCATTGGCCCTGTTGATTCTTCAGTCACTACTTCTCCTTTTGATGACTTATCCATTACCTCTGTCTTTAGCTTGTCTCCTTTTTTCTATTTGCTCTTTTCAGGTTGCCTTTGGTCACATAACAGCAGGAGCTGTTTTTCTGAGGCAGCAGGGAGGAAATGCAACACAATAATATCCTAATTACGTCTGCAGCATTCTTCATTGCCATGTTTTAAGCAAACAGGGAGCATCCTTCAAATTCTGGGATGGTACAAAATAGCTACATGCTATTTTTCTTACTTTCTCCCCCTACTTTCTCACCTTTTTAGTTTCTCACCTTTTTTGTTTTCCAACCATAATGTGGATTGTGTCAAACTACTCGTTCCTTAAATACTATTTCTGAAGTTGGGGGGTTGCTGGTCGCCCTACGGGATTTGACTTCAAGTGGCTGATTCTAAGTATACATGATCAGATGGGGGATTATTGAGCTGGAAAAGGAGTGTTTGTTGCACTGCAATCTAAATTTGTTTCTTTCTATATGGTAGTTGCACTTGTAGAGGGAAAGTGCACTACCCCTGAACCAGTACCACAAGTCCTATTTATTCATTAGGGTTTAAATCTGAGCTTTAACTGTCCAAATCCTATGTGAACTCTCCACATAATTTCTAGAGCTTGTAAACTATTGAAGTTTCTGCACAGAAATTAGACTCACTTAAAGTGTGTTTGAGCTGCGTGCGCAAACACTAGGAGTATTTACTACAAATAAGTCTTGGCGAATGACTTCCCCTGTACACAATGTGCATTTAGCTACTGCAGCTGATTAAGGATCCAGATCACAATAGTTCTGCTCCCCGCTGAGCATGCAAGTGTTTCATAAACTTCCAGCTCTTCATAAGAGAATTCATTGTGTCTCTGGGGATTCAGCGAAAGCTTACAGTTACCATTACTTAGAGGCTTTCCTTAACAGACGCTTGAAATAGCAGGGTCGGTAAACATTAATTCTTGTATCTCGGTAGCCTGATCACAGAGAAAACCCATGGAGATATTAATATTGGATGGGGAAAGCATCACAAAGCCAGTGAATCTCTTTCGAAGAGAAGGAGATAAGCTAAAACATTACAATTGCATTTCACTGTGGGACTCTGTAATTTAGGCGCTATCAGAGCACGGTCTGCGAGTGGCTGTTGGCTGCAGTGCGATGCGCGGACCCACTCRCTCAGCAGACCGAGCCAGGCTGCGAGTCGTGCTCCAGCTGGTGAGAGCAGCCACTGCACTGGCCGTTTTCCTCAGTCTGCTTTGTGTTCTCTTGTATAAAAGAAAACCTGCTCTGAACATGAAATCAAGACCTAATCCCTTAAGAATTTTTAAAGAGCATCAGTTTTAATTTGATTATAACTTTTAATTTTTGCTGCTTTAAAATGAAAACCTCCTTAAGAAGCTGTTTGGGGGATTTGGAAGAAAGCRTTTGAGACTGGGATAACGCTTCTCAGACACTGAGGAGCAGGGTCTCCACGTCAAAGAGAGTGAAAGTTCAGAACAAGCTTCTTTAAAAAAATCTAACCCTAGATAAAAAGCAAAGTTCCTTATCTCCCCTCTTTCCTGAATTCAGTGGAAAAATCCCACATGGTCTTGGGGGTATTGGACTGAGCCCCGGATTTCCAAGAAGCTCGGCTGTCAGGTGAGCCCACGTAAATCAAGCCGTAGCTAATCACAGTTTGTGTTGGGCTCTAGCTGAGAAGTGATAATTGGCTCTGAACAAGACCTGGGCTCTAAACTTTCTCATTTCAAGCTGGACTTCTTGGGGTTTTTTTTGTTTTGTTTTGGTTTTTTCTCTTTTTCATCATGCAAAGCTTTYGTGAAATGTTTTTGGTTTTTTCTGTTTACTGCTCATAAGAAGAACACAGATGTTTCCCAGATCTGTTAGTAATTCGCAGGTTTCTCTTCTACATCTGCCTCTCCCCCCTCTATTTTCCCAGGTCTTCTTAGCATCTTTGCCTCTAGATAAAACCATTTTTAGCCACACTGGGTAATAAAACATATTATCTTGGCTAGCTGGTATCTGGTAAATGCATGATGCAACCATTTTTTTTCTGAGAACTATTGTACAGTTAAAAAAAAAAAAAAAAGAAAGGAAGAAACCACTGGTTTGTGGTCAAGGCATGTGAGAACTTTAATCAATAAAACAATGTCATTAGGGTGTAAAGATTGGACATGACGGTTCTCCTTTCTTTCTTTCTTTCTAGCTGGAAAGAGAATAACTGGAAGTAGCACGAAACAGTCACTGCACTAGGAATGTCAAGTTAGTTCTATTAACATGTATTAATTAATCTCCACAGAGCAGAAGGCACCAGCCCTCACCAAGCATCCTGCCTTTCGTCACTGGTCTCACCAGATGCTGCAGAGGAAGGAAGGCTCTGCCTGCTGCAGCGCGCGCGGCCGTGAGCCGGCACGTCTCCGAGCGAGCGGGGAGGGAAACCCCAGCGCGGGGGGTTTCTTTTCTGGGACAGCTCGGGCGGACGAGGAGCGCCCGTGCCCTGAGAGCGGTGCCCCGTGCCGTGGAAAAGGCGTAGGAAAACGAGCGGGACAAGCGCGTCCCGAGCCTTCCGCGGAGCAGCTCGCAGCAGGAGGAAGGGGCAGCGGCCAAACGGAGCTTACGGCTCGCGGGAGGTGGCCGGTGGCCGGCACGGACGGCGAGGGCAAAGTCGGCCGCGGAGCAGGGCGGGAGGCAGGAACGGGGCTGCCTGCATGTGCAGTCAAGCCAAATCTGCAAACAGGAAATGTTGATTGTTTGCAGGCAACATGGTTTCTTTTTAACACTGACAGAAGCAATTAATCCTGCTCTCCCGGGTAATGGCAGCAAAACCATTCCTGCCTGCTTAAAGCACAKATTAAAGCTACTGCAGAAGCGAGAGGAGCTCTCAGAGACAGAGAGCCAAACCGCGGAGGGAGGGTCGTTGTCTCCCRCTGCGATGCTCTTTAGATGTGAGCCCCTTCACGGTAAGGTCTGAACTGACCTGCTCACAGAGCTGGCAGCCTCTTCTGCTGCAGCCGTATTTTAAAAACTACTTGTTTAACCCCCAAACTCAGCCACCCTTCTTCTCAGAGCTGTTTTGTTCAGAGAGGGCCRTATATAACCCCCCTGTGGAACTGGAACTGGCTGAGAACAGCGCCTGGCTGCTTTCCGCTCACGCGCTTCGGGGCTAGACCCGCTGCTTCCACGTATCCTTGAGAAACYGGCATTGCTGTGCCTGACACTTGGCCTCAGGAGTGAAGGCAGAAGCTCCTGGGTCTCTCCTCCACTCCCAGGGCAGGCAGGCACCGAAGGAGAGCTGGTCCTGTGAGCAGGCGGAAAGGAAGGCTGGAGAAGGCACCTTCCTCTTGAAAAGGAATGATTTAGCAGTGCGGCAATTAGGGCAGCCTCCTGCGAGGGACRCGGCAGCGGTGTGAACCCACCCCGAATGCCAGGCCTGAGCCCAAGTGGGTGCTCCAGCCACATGGAAGTTACAAACAAGGGGTGGCAGCACCTCCACCACTGCTCTCTCCTGGATTAGAAAGGGGTTTAGGCAAGAGTTTGGAGTTCAGCGGCTCCAGATGGGCAGTTCCGGGCACGTGGCATGATCTGATGTGGGCAAAGTAGCAATGCCCAGCGTCTGCAGCACTTGGGCACATCCAGGCTAGCAGCTGCTGCACGTGACCGTGATTTTGGGACCTCTGTTCTACCGAAGCCTCATTTAAGAAGGCCAAGTCCTTTGTTCAAGCTCAGCYTTGAGTGCTCGGTTCTGCGACTGCTGATGGAAAACTGATCACTCAGGGAGGACAGTCAAGAGATTTCCCCATGTAGGTCACCAAAGAAGGCGCCAAGAAAAAATGCTTTCTTCTCAGCCCCTTTCTTGGCAAGACCGTAAACTTGAGCAAAGGGCTGCTAACGCTAGCACCGACTGCACAGCTGCGTGGCATGCAGCACTGACCTGCGGTGAAGTCGCCGGGGTTTCACATTTGTTCACAGAGTTTTCACTTTGCAGTGGCACGCCTGGGAACAGCCTGTCCTCCTGCGTAAACTTGTCATTTACCCCCCCCACTGCACGTCCTCATTAATTAGACAGAAGCGTAAGCAGCCTGGCCAGGATCCAAAGCAGCTCTGGCCTGCTGGATAACGCAGCGGTGCACAGCTCCCGGTGCCTGCGCGGCGGCTGCTGCAGCAGGCATTGCCYTCAAACCATTGGCCAAGCGCAGCGCGGCTGCAAGAGCACAGTCCCTAGCATGAGCCGTCTGGATGTTCACGCAGCTTTGTGGGCAGCCTTCATAGCCCACACTGTTTCATCAGCTGTGGCTAGACTGCTATTAATTCCCCAGGCAGCAGGTCTGCAGGCTCCTGAGGTATGCGGTAAAGTGCAGACACATGTCTGTGCATTTATRTAACTCCTCCGATGTAGCAGATCAGCACCTTACAGCTTTTAATGTTTTCAGCTTGCTAGCCAAGGCAGCGGTGCTAGCCCTGTTTCACAGATAAGGGACTGCAAAGACGAAYGCTTCTGATTTCTCGTGTTGGTCTTGGTCTCTTCACCCACACAACCTCTCATGTCAGTGTTTATTCAGCTCTGCCGCTGCAGCTGCTCCCGTAGTGAGAGAACATGATGTGCGGAGGCTGATTCACACTCAGATTTTGCTGATAGATGCAACCATGCCAAACCAGCTGGCTGGCCCACAGTCCTCCAGAAAGACCCTTGCAGATTTTAGGACCCTTTAGCCTTCCTAGAGACTCAGAATGTGTCCAGCATACCATGGCAGGTCTCAGATGACGCCATTCCCAAAAAGCAGCTGGTTCTCAATCCATCCACTGCATCTAGAAAGAGATTCAGCAGAGGTGTTGTTAGCACATCTCCTGCCTTGCAGGACAGGTCAGCTATCTTCATTGGCTGCACTTGCTAAACTAAACTGCACGCTCACTACGGCTGGCTCCCGTGCTGCTTTTTCTATTTACTTGCTCATGTGCCACTCTGAGTAGAGTTTATTTCTAAGCAACCCTTGAAAAAAGATTGAAACACATGAGGCTGGTAAAGGCAGACAGAGAATGGCAACAAGCATTTTGAGTGCAGTATTGCAGGAAGGTAGGCCACAGCTTTGGTGGTTTTCTGTTGGCACAAAAAACAAGGCTGCTTGCATCAGCTCAGACCTGACTCTTGGAGCGGTCCACATGAGAAAGATGACAAGTGAGGTAGATGCACAACTTGCACTGAGCACCAGCAGAGGATTTCCAGAGTTCTCAGAGCCCAGCCCCAGCGTGGAGGGAGGTGTCTGAGAGGACCGTGGGCAGCAAGGTGGGGAACCAGCAGCAGCGGCTGTGCGTGTAACCGCTCACACACCACTCACAGCCCTTTCTGAAGCTGTTTGGGCCTTGGCTCTTGCCTCAGCCGAAGCTGCGGTTGATGATTCCTACAGTGGAAACGCATGTGCTCTTCTGCCTCTCTCTGCTTTTGGAGGGCCCCCCGCTGCTCAGGGGAGCTGTGTGGAAGGTGAAAGCATTGGGCATTGGTTCATTAGAAAAGGAAGAGGATTTTTTTAGGGCCTGGTGTGAGTGTGACTCCATACCAGTATCTTGTACAAACATCTGGATGGCTGCAAGACTCCACGACCACTTCATAGCAGTGATGTTTGCCACCTGATGCTAAATCGTTATGCTAAATCAATAGGCCTGAACAGCCCTGAGCAGCCCCACCTGGGGCCTCCACCCACCCTGCCCATGGTCCTGCGGCTGTATTTAAGCTCAGTCCAGGGCCCTCTCTCCCCTCCCAGGCTGTGCTGCAGGCTCCTGGCCCTGGCCCTGGCCCTGTCTCTGGGATGGCTGCAGAGCTGCAGTGAGTACTCGGCTTTTGGACAGACCCCTCAGTTGTAGGCTGTAGTTTRTCTCCAGCCCTGGCTCTTGGAGGGACTTGGGACCTSTGTCGTAGCCTTGTCTCCAGTCCTYCCTCTGGCCCTGTCTCCTTTTGCTGCTGCTGGAGCTCCCTRGGTGGTCCCTGGACCTGGCTCCCTGCTGGCTGTGCCTGGACTCTTGATGGAGCCTCTTGCCAGCTCCTGCCTGTGMTAYTGTGCTYRGTGCTGGTGGGATTGCACCCATCAGTGAGRACCTTGCTGGCACCAGGGTCACCTCAGCTCTCAGCTTATCTTCCCTCAGGGAGCAGCTGGCCCTCATGCTCCCTGACAATCTTCTGTCTTGCTTCAGGCTTTAAATAACTGACTGAGATTGCCTGAGTAGCTGCTTCCACCCAAATAAAAGAATTAGAGCAAATAAAGGACTTCAGTTAGGTGYTAGAGAGGCTCATTGTAGGGGTCTGGAATGGATGAAGAACTGAGGGAGATGCCTGTGCTTCCCATGTTTTCCAGGGCAGCTCTATTAAATTGGGACCTGGAGCWGCCAGTATTGTGTGCAGGTAGTAGCCTGAGCTGAGATGATAAGAAACACTTAGCAGAGGGACCCTCTCCTTGTTTTCTTTATTTTTAAAGAAAAATGCTGCTTGTGTTGCTTTGTGGAGGTCTGATGGCTTTTGCTGTCAAGCTGTGGATGTCTGTGGGGCTCTTCCTCTCTAGAGGACAGTCTAAAGGCCCTAGGAGGGCCACAGTGGGTGCACTGTTGCTTGGTCAAGCCCAGCGTGCTTTGGGCAAGCTCTGAGTCAGGAACCTCCTCCAACTTCAGGCACGCCGTGGGCCTCTGAGCTGTTTGTGCTGGACTCCTCTTTTGGTTACCGAAGAGAAATGGGTATGTTTAGGGTGTGATTATTTTAGAAGTCTATTTTAGGAGAAGATAAATGTAGCCATTGTAAGTGTCTGTTTTTCACTGGTGACTAAGCAGAAGTCTAGATGACTAGTTGGCATCTGAACACYGGTTATGCAACTTGTATCCTATGGTCTGGAGCTGCTATAAGGCAGAGGGGAGAAGTGCCTACAAAGTTTAGGYAGCAGTAGTAGGAGAAGATCCTGTAGGATCTCAGGTTTGGATGTAAGCTTCTATAATTCACTGAAGTCCTCTGTTAGCTCTCTAAATCCATATTTGCTATATTGCTATAGGTTGATATATGTGATAAARACGTCAGAAGTAGGAACCGGGCCCCAGTCTCTCTCAAGCTGGTGGCTTTCCAAGTGCTGAACAGTATTTTGTCCTTTGAAATATGCAACTGCAAGTGAAGGGACCACCTGGTCCTTCCTACCTGTGACCTGCTTCTGGCTCTCTGGCAGACATGGCTGTGCAGTTCATCTTGATTTCATACAGTGGTATTCATGGAGTAAATTAATTTATAACTATGATGTATTAGCTGCTTGGGCTTTCTTGCTGTTTAAAGGGGATTTTTCAGCTTCAAACTCTGGCTAAATGGACTTTCCCTTGCTGAAAATTTGCCTTCAGAACAGGAAGGAACTTGACTTTATAAAGATTTATGTCCCTTTTAACCTAATTATATGACTATTTGTAATAATAAGCTTCAGTTCCACTTCAGATAGCAAAATTTCTTCTGTAAGCAGTTATTGGCCTCAGGCTTGAGGTATCTGCTACTGAAACAAATGAAATGAGTTTGTATGTATAAAAAAAAATGAAAATGTGTTAAAGTCTGGGCCCTGTCCTGAAATCTGTGTGAAAAAGTCTATGTGGAACAAGAAATGATATATGTGAAGCTGTACAAAAGTGTTAAACCTCCGAAAGTTAGTCTTAAAGGTAAAGATCGGTTTTAAAAGTTGTCGTGCTGAAGTTAAAAAAAAAAAAAAAAAAAAAAAAAAAGAGTGGGGAAAACCTAGGTATTTGTAGGTGGACAGATCAGAGCAGGGGATTATTTCACTATTACTAAGACTGTGAAATTAGGGAAAGGTGTTGCTTTGAAACAAGAAACTTAACTTCAACAATCTTGATTTAGGAGAAAAAGGAGGGAAAAAATACTGTAACTGCTTGGGTGTCATCTCCTAGCCTGGCAGACGCTCGGGAACCGCGTTCATTGGGGTGCACGTCCTTTCTTCGGTCCATGTGCGCCCAAAGAACTTGAGCAACGCTGCTACTCCTGTTTTCTTCATTCCTCCCTTATTTTTCCCTTGGTAGCTGCTGGATTTTTTYCCCTTTAATTAAAAATATAAGTGAACAGGCAACAATACCGAGGTCCGCTCCCTCCCGGCCTTCCCACCTCCTGCCCTTCCTCCTCCTCCTCCTCTCCGGAGGATGCCCGCCAGCAGGAAGCCAGGCGGCCGCCGACAGCACCCAGCGCCGTTAGCCGCCGGAGCGGAGGAAGCCGCTGTCTGGCGGCTGTAAATGAGTCATCTCTCGCCATATCCATGCACCTGGCCGCAGGAGCCGATGTCCTGGCCGGTTTTGCCCTCGGCCAGGCTGGAGCTGCCCACTGGCTTCGTGGTGGGGTGGGGGAGTTTCCAGCGCGCTGCCTGCTGTGGGCAATGCTTCTTCAGAGAGCCTCCTTTCCCCCTCCCCCGCTTTCTTTGGGGTTTTTTTCCTTTTTTTAGACCCATTTCTTTTGTGTAAGATGGGCCCAAGGAAGCGATGCCGAGAGCGCGTACCTGAAGCGTGAGCGCGGTGAGGCAGCCCCCGGCTGGCGTGCCGTTTCTGTTAACTACGTCCAGCAACGCGACGCCAGCGCTCCTGATCTTCGTTGCTGCGCGTGCTTGACGGAACKCCTTGACCACTCTCCTGCCAAGAGATGTGCTTCTCTGCCTCCCTTCTCATTTTCTACTAGCCTCCCCCCATCCTTGCTGCCTCAGCCCCTGTTAAATCCCCTCTGCAGCTATCTGTTTTGGTGTCTTTCTCACCAGTACTTTGTCTCCTTGTTGTCCTCAGTTCTGGAGGCTCTTTACCCTGCCGGCAGATCACCTTTTATCTTTACATCTCCTATGTTTTCAGTACTGTTTCTGCCAGCTTGGCACTCATTTCACATTTATTTCCTGCTTCATCAGCTTGCTTTGCCTATCCCCTACCCTTTGCTGTCTCTGAAACCCTTACTGTGTCTCTAGCAAGGCCTTTATTGCTCTCGGCCTCCTCAGGTCTCTGTCCTCCAGGCATTCCTCCTGCCTCTGATYAGCTCCAGCTTTACCTCTTTAATTTCTGGTGCTTTCCATCCCACCTTCGTGCACCATCCCACACCCCTTTCTCTCCTCCTTCCCCATGTCCTCGTTGTTGACAGCTATCTTCACTCAGCTCYTTCTCATCAGCCACCTTCTCCAATGTCAGCTCTTGTTTCTTCCTCTTCTCCTTGCGGGCTCCTCCTCTCACCCTCCACCACTTCCATGATTCATCTTGTGTTTTTACTCCTTCCTCATGTGGCGTGGTCCAGCCTGACAACTCCAGACTCAGCTTTTTATCCCACACCCTTTTTCTGGTTCCACGTATATCTGGCAAGAATCCTGTCACCTTTCTCCACTGCATATGTGATTTCTTCTTTCTTGGTAATGCTGTGCTGATGTACTTAACAGTTCTCCTTCTCCAGCTTAATACAATCCCAATCTCATGCTAATTGTTTCTTGTCATCTTGATTCACTTCACAAGACCTTACTACTTCCTGCTTCTGCATCTCCCTTCACACAATATCTCAAATTTTAGAGATAATGACATAGAAATGATAAAATGTACAACCATCATCTGAGATCACCTTGTCCATACTATCCTTCCTTATTCCTCTCCTTGTCTAGCCCTCCTTTGCTCTTGACAGTCTATTCAAACTGYTCTTGTCGAAGTGTCAAATCATGTTTTCAAGAGCCCTTCTTAGGGGCAGTACTCTATTTTTCAATCTCCTTGTCCCCTCAGCCAGTACTGATCCAGCAGTGTTCTTCCTGAAGTATTTGTCTTCTGTCAGCAACTAAAATGCTGTAAAATTCTGTTTTTCCTCCTTTGTCTAATCCATCTTTTGGTACGTCTTTCTCCTTGAATTTTATAGGGTTCATAAAAGGTTTTATCCTTCATTTGATTCTCCTTCTACACTTAATTTCTGGATAATTTCACCCTCAAATACAAATACAAAATCTTTGTCTATGCCAAACAATCTACAGAATTAACTGTGTTTCTGCCACTTCCTCTTGTCCAAGCCAGAATCTCAGGATGACTGGACATCAGCTCAAGTTCAGCACAGTGGTTCTTCTTTTCCAGACTCCCACCACTTCCATTTTAATCACAGGAGGTGGCACAAGCTTTCTGCCACCTGCTATGGCTACAGCTATCATATCATATCATAGGGGCAAGAGGAGCAATGCTCTTGTAAACCTCAAAGGAGAAATAATTTGGCTCAGGTTTGCATTTTGATTCTTCTTTTTTTGCTTGAACCCCTTTGTCTTTGAGGCTCAGATAGTTTCACCTCAGTTTTCTGGGGGAATATTAATAGGCGAAGCAGTGTGAAAGACCCTCAGATTCCTCAATCAACTATGTTCAATAATGAAGGTATCAACAGTTCAGCCTTCTTAGCTAACGGTCACTCTTTAGCCTGTCCTGTTGCAATATACCCTCTAAAATTATTAGAATTGTTTTTTCTGAACACTAATCCCATCATTTGCACTTTTAATGTGCTGATAACTTTAAGAACAGATGACTGATGAATCTTAAAAATAGTTTTTAAAAAATCTCCTATAATGACCATGTTCCCTTTGAGGGCAGTGACGCTTTGGATCAGGCAGTTGAGAAGCAAATTCAGCACAGAGCATGCTCAGTACCTCAGTTTTTCAAGAGTCTTGTACTGCTAATTCCCAGCATGTATATACTGCCATCTCTTACCTGCTTGCAGAATGTGGCTCTGCCATCACAGCACTTGCCAAGGGGTGACTCTGGGTGCAATTTCAAGACCTTTTTGATAATCCATCACTCATTTCTCAAGGCAAGGATGGAAGGAGGCCTAGAAAGCAGGTGCACTACAGCTTGTTCCCCACCTGAACCTCATTCTCATGTCAGAAGCAGGTTGGGGAAGCCAGGAGAGGGCAGACCTGTGGGAGGAGCGGGTGGAAATGCTTGGTTTGGAATGGCTCTGGCTTTCSTGCTGCTGAACACATGAGGGCAGTATGGTCCTTAGGCACCAGCTCCAATTTTTAATACTAAAAGTAACCGACCATAAACTTCCAATCCTTTTCTTTACAGTAACTTGAAAAAGTGGAAGTTGTATTTATGCCCCATTGAGTACCATATCTTCCTTTCCGTGGTAAAAGTGCAATCCTTCCCAAATTCCTCCCCCTTAAGTCAGTTCTCCCCATATTCCTAATGCATCTGAATTCCTTCCTGGTGTCGTGTCCTATTGCTTTGAATCACAGTGCTGCTTCTGCAGGGTGCTGCTTCTCGTGTCGATAACACGTTTGGGAATTCTACTGATGGGTCAATCTATAGCTCAGGGTGGTGTGATGGGAAAAGTAGTATCTGAYGTTATGGCAGCAAACCTTTCATCAAAGGGATTTGTCAGTGGTGGATTAAAGAAGGTAGTGAGCTTAGACAACCTTCAGAAGTAATTATGRGGCAGGGGAGAAATTCTGGATGTGAACATATGGTGCAAGTATCTGGAGTGTCTCCAACTTGCTTGGAAAAAAGGCTGTTAGATGATATGASGTTTTTGAAGGATCTTTATGATTTTTTTTTCTTTATTTGTGGGGTCTTTTGCATATTCCCCCTTAGCAACATTTTTTGCCCCTCCAGTCTTCAAAATACTCTCAATTTCCTCCATCAGGAGATGAATTTGTAGAAGATAGATTTTATCAAGATGTATTTTACTGATTCCTCTCAGCTTCTGATGACTGCTTGCTTTCGTGTCCCACGCCTGCCCTCTGGTGAAAACAACAGAGGTAGGCAGTAAGCAAGTGAAATTCAAGGCCCAAAGTSTGACCATCTTATCACTGAAGATATACGTGTACCTAACGGTATGAATAAATAATGCTTTTTAGCAGAAGTGTGGGGAAAGTAAGCTGCTAGTCAAGGCCCTGGTCAAGCATCCAGGCGGGGGAAGGTGGTGGATGCCTTCCGTGCGTTACAGAAGCTCAAAGCAATGGCAGAGCCCATCTATTCTCTGGGACTCCAGTGCCTTGGGCAGTTTTTCGTGCGTGAAGGGAAAAAAATAAAAGGGAAGGGGACACTCTTACTGCTCTAAGCACCAGAGAAAAACTGACCACGTGAATACAATTGCTTGTCAGCGGGGAACGCTTTCCTTGTACACCAAACCCCAAAATTAGATGTGTAAAATTCAGATGACTCTTCAGCACCTTCAGGGGTCAGATGTTTTATAAAGACTACTTTTAAAAAATAAAATTGCTGGGTGAGCATGGTTCTGACAGGTGTCATTGGGGGGTGGGGAAAGAATTTGTGCAYGCTCTGTATTCTCCAGTCAAAGTCCTGAAATTCAAAGGATGTTGGTAACAAGTCTTAGCAAATTGCTTCCAGCCCTGGAGAGGTTAATTAAAGAGGCCCGAGTCCTAATGTCAGTAAGTGCAAAACTACAAGTTTTGCCCAGACATTTCCAGTGGAGTGTATTGATGTAGTCATCTTGCAGCAGGATGATCAGGAAAGGAGAMAAGTAGCTCGTGTGTTTAGGGAATTAATGCAAACAGATCATCAGTGCTCCCAAGTAGTTCCGGCCAGCTCTCATGGGTGGGAAGGGTTTCAGGTCTCCTTAATGGGAAAGAAACATTAATTGGAACTGACCATGAACCACTTACTGGCATTGCCAAAAGGGGTCTCAAACATAAACTTGTAGATGAAAAAATGATATGTAGTCTTAGGTATAATTTACAGCTGAATTATGTGCTTGGGAGAGATTTGAGTGTTACACGTATGCTTTTTAGAGCATTTAACAAGWGCTCAGTGGTAGAGCTCACTTAATTCCAGTCTGGGCTGTCACTGCTGGGCAGATACATAGTGTAGAGAAAAATCARGAAAAATCAGTCTTCCCTGGATGTGGAGGAAGGAGGATAAAGGGCTCTGACTCTACTGTTGTGCTTAAGGCGGGCTCAGATGAGCAGCAGCTGCTGCAGAAATGACTTCCCAAAGCTGATGTATGAACTGCCTCCTCACAGCAGTGGTTCAGGAGAAGCTGCATGGCCAGGAATTGGTTGGATATCTCCACTTAAGATCTCATTTTGAAATGCTTGAGCTGCTGCCTGTGATTAATACTGAGAATTTCAGGGTTTGACTGGGGAGGGAAAATAGCAGCAGATTCTAGTTAAACTGGGCTGGAGGAACTTCTGCAGAACCTGGTGTCAGGTGATGCCGGTTAGGAGCTGAGGGAAGCAGATGCCTTGGCCCTGGGTGATTTCTGAGTGTAGTGAATTAACAGCTGCCTTCCCCAGCAATCTGTAAGCTGTGCAGAGCAAGGGCTGTCACAGTGTGTGTGTCCGGGGAGCCTGATGTCAGTTCGGTGGGAGGAAGTGCTGAAATGTAGATCTGTAACAGATATAACAGCTCGGTGAAATTCCGCTCAGGAAAGCTGTTGTAGGTACTCAACTCTCTTGTTCCTGATAACTGTTCAGGGGTGACTGCATGTGTGTGTAGTGGTGGGAAGGCAACTGTCTGCCCTTTTAGCCTCAGCTGTATGATTACATGTGGGGTCTTGCAAGAGAATTTGGACCTTTCTGGCTTTCTTGACACTAGCAGCGATACACTWCTTCTTTCTGAGTTCTTACAGTAGCGTACAGTCATTTCTGTAGAACAAAACAGAGGATGAGGGGAAGGGTCTATGCCGTAGTGAGGCAGGCAGTGCAGAGCCTCTTCCCCTGCTCCTGCTAGCAACGTAGCAGCAGCTAGGAGGAGGCCTGGCTGCCTGGCCGGGGGTGCTTGGCACATTGGTCCTTCTCTGGAGTGCATGTGGCAGAGGCGACTGCTATGAGCTTGAGAAGGTGTTGTCTGCTCTCTGGCTTGACACAAACTTAAACACAGACTTCGAGATCTGCCTTCTGCTTAATTAAGTAGAAGTGTTTGAGTTATCCAACTAACTTGTGTTGCTGATCCCAGCCTAAATTTTGGGTTGCTGAGTTGCGGGGAACACTTAACTTGGTAAAATCAAGCTAAGATCTTAGGAAAGGCATTGGGGGAGCAGCAGGTGCCAGGTGGATTTCCAAGGGCAATCAGGTGGCTGCAAAGCCAGCAACAGGACCAATTTTGCCTTCAAAGAGGACAGGAGGTCCTGCAAGCAGGATGTGCCTCAGCGCACCCGGCACATTGCTGCACCTGGAACGTGATGAGGGTGTTAAATGCCAGCTGCTGACAGTCACCTTCCTTTTAGGATCTCCCTCCAGAGGAAACGTGCGGGATGACCCTCGTACCTGGCCTCGTCTCATCAGTCCTGCCACTGCGTGAGGGGCAGCTCCTGCCCRTAGATCCCAGCCAGTGTCACCCCACTTGCTGCTGAGCGTCGGGCCTTTGGATCCGTTGGAGGTAAGGAGGCAGCACCCAGCTGCTGTTTTCCCCTCTTCCAGAAATGCTGTGTTTTTATTGCTCGTAAAAGTTGAAAGGAAAAGATGATTCATGTTCCAGAGGCTTACTTTGGAGAAGAGTTGCTTTGTGTTTTTGTTTGTTGGTGTCTAATGAGCCACCCTGGACACGGGGGAAGGCACTGGGGAGGGGGGATGCGTGTAGCAATGGCCCTGGGCCCCACATCGCTGCATCCTGCTCTTAGAGCTCTAACGTGAAAACAAGCGTATCAGCAGCGTGTCAGCGCGTTAATGATCGTGGCAGCATCTGAAGCGAAATCCAGCACGTGTGGGATGTTCACAGCCGGATAACGGCAGCTGCATCCTCCCCCCTTCTAGCTTAGACCCAAGCGCTGGGTGTGCAGAGGGGACGGACGAGACGCGCTGGGCGCCCAGCTCCGGCGCGGGAGGCTGCAGACGCGCGCGAAGCCGCGGCAGTGGTTTGCTGCTTCAGGTGTCCAAACTGCAGCGGTCTGCAGGCTCTGGACAGGATGCTTTGTTTTGTTGGTTTGATTGTACAATCGAAGGTATGGTTTGGGGGGTTTTTCACCATAAAAAAAAAACAGCTCTCATTTCCGTGGATGGGGAAAAGTACGCTGTGCRAACAGCTCTGCTTCTGATACAGAAACGCAGTAAGCAGGGACCTGGCACCGCGCCTCAGGGCCAGCCCGGTGGAGAGCTTTTGGAAGCTCCCTTTCCCCCTTCGGCTTTGGGGGACGGCTCCAGGGAGGTCTGGACGTGGGGCCTGAAGGTTGTTTGGAGTCGGCTTCGGCCGTCCTTGCGTCGGAGCCACGTCGGAGCTGGAGGAACCGGTGGGTGCGCGCTCGCTTGGAAACAAATGAAGGTGCGTAGCGCTCTGGGCAGGTTTTCCTCTGCTCTGCGTCTTTCTGAATAAACGATACGAGCGTCAGTACTTCAGCTGCTGGCGAGAATCTAGGCTCTTCGAAGGCAATTAGTTTCCACGTCAGCCGTCCTGCAGAAGGGAATTACCTCGATGCTTAGGGACTGTAGCAGCAAAGACTAACAACATGTTTCCACGTGATTCTCCAGTGTATGCACCGCTGCAAACGGAGCCGGTTTCACTCTCTCGCCCTACGCCCTCACTGGAAATCTTGCCTCTTCCAGTACGGAACAATGTTTTAGGTGAAGTACGAGTATATAATAGCAGAGCAACAATTTGCAGATCCTGAAATTAAGGATTTTCACCCTAGAGGAATTTTTACTTTTAAATAGATTAAACTTAAATATCAGTTGAGATGTTTGTTTGTCATCAGATTTCTTGTCRCAGTTATAGTAAGAAAGTACTTAAATAATGACCTTTCTGCTTTCCTGAAGCTAACTTAGAGTTGTAAAGGAAGCTCAGCTTTGCGAGGCCGTGTGGACAGGGTTATAATCTATGAGTCAAGCAACAGGAGGAACTGGATAAAGTCTCTTTCATCCAAATGTTTTCAGTGGTGATCACCTGTAACCAAAATTCCTACCCTGATTTCCGGCTAGAGGCGCTTAGACAGGCAGCATTGCTGCAGTGCAGTAGGAGCTGACACAAACCTAGTCTCCATTGCTAGGAAAAAATAGCCTTTTTTTTAGGATGGTCTCCAAAGTATCACTGGAGCTTTATRCAGCCAAGGCGCAGCAATGCAGCCTCTGTGTCCCTTCCTATTTCAATTTATCCTGTGTTTCCTCAGTTAAAGCATTGTTTTCCAGATGGSGTTGGAGCTTCCTTCCTTACTCGCTTTCAGTGTTCCCAGTGTGAACAGAGCAACGTGAGTCAGAAACCAAACACCTACCAACAGCTTCCCCCTCCCCAAAGAAACTAAGCGGCAATTGAGCGATCTCTGGGATTATTTGGTTTTAGCCTCYGGCTTCCCGAGGCCGAGAGCTCTCGAGCGCCGTGCTGGGAAAGGCTGAGCCCCGTCGCTGTGGAGGGACGCAGGTTTCGGAAGCGTTACCTTCCCGCGAAACCTCCGCGGTGGGAGGGCGGTTCCCGCGGCGCGGGGCTCCCGTCCCACCGCGCTGTTCCGTGCACGGTGGGAGCCGCGTGACCTTGAGCTGCGACATTTGACTTTCCTCGGTAAGCACCTCGCAGCTCGGGCTTGGAGAGTGTTACAGAGCTGCGCCCCCCTCCCTCCCTCCCGTCAGCTCCGCGAGGTGCCCGCGGGCCTCTCGCAGAGTTCCTGGCTCCGCGCTCACGGCCGAGCGCGTGAAAACTTGGCGGGCYGAACTCTTCCCGTGAATGTGTCCTTTAATGCATCTCTGCAGCTTCGTGATGTGGCTCAGCCCCGTCAGTACAACGTCGATGATGCAGACGGATACCAGGCCTCGTCTCTGGTCTTCGTCCAGTGCAGTCATGCATACCTATTACAGGAGGAAAAAAAAAAGGACTAAAAATATGCTGGATATGTTTTCATGTGAGTGCATTTTGAAATATGCTCTTTCACTTTAAACTCTGCAAGAAAAGGAAATAAATTTGATCTCTAGTCCTTTCCTAGAGCCTTTAGGTTTCTTTCCGTTGCAGTCAAGTGAGACAAAGCCAGTAAAAATATATCCTGTTCAAGCCATTGGTCTCACCCTGCTCCAGCTGCAACTGTCTGTTCAGCTTTACCAGATGAAATTTTACTGCTGGAGCAAGGGCTGTGAAACTGAGCAGGTTTTATGAGCAACGGCTTTAAATCTCCTRTGTTACCCATCTCCCCCAGGTGAAATCTTTAGCAGAATAGGAAAAGAAACAGCAGTCCAGGAGAGAGGTGTGAAAATACCAGCAACGGCTGCTCAAAAAGTCGCTGTTCGTTCAGAGCCCTGCGCAGTGTTTTCTTGGATTTCCTGTTCTAAGCCCGGACACGGCTGTGGTGACGATCAGTGTTGGCAGATAAAAATCATTTTTAACGGTGACAGTAGTATACTTAGGAGATTCTTCATGAATCAGGGTGACTATATCATTTGTGTAGAGTGTTTTTTTAAGAATGCCAAGTGGTATTAGCGTGTCCRTTAGGAGCAGAGCCCATGCTCCTCTTCTGCGTAGAGCATCCAGAGAGCGCCTCTGCTGGAGGCCAAGCCCCAAAGAGCTCATTTCCCCTACAAATCTCTGACCAGGGCTGGGRCTTCCCTGCCCTGGATCCTCCCTGAGAAAAGGCAGGAAGATGGGGCCCGCTTCTGAGAGCTCCCGCGCACAGGAGAGGTTTCCTGGAATCGCAGATTAATTCCAGCTCTAGCTATGAACCTGCGTGTCAGTACGCTGTGCTATCACCATCTTGTCCTATGCATCTGCTATATAGATCTACTTGTAATGTATCTTTTTTTTTACTGAGATGTCTATATGCACGTATACATTCCTTTTTATGCCATGCTACTTCAACACGTATTTTCCTGTAAGTACTTGTCATTGCTTTATCTTTACTGCTGCACATTTTCCCAGTACCAGATGCCAGGTGTTTGGCTCCCTTGAAATCCTTGCCACCTCTAATCTGCAACTCAAGTGACTTGGCACCCATTCCTCACAAAGAGCCCTGGTATCCCACACCTCTGTACACGCCTCAGATACTTGTATTTATCTTTGCCTGATTAGGGCTCATCTGCTGTAGAGCTTCTGCAGATGTTTCTTTATTTAAACCGTACTCCCTGAAGGGAAGGAAGGTGAGACATACATGCAGAGGAAGGAGGTGTGTTTCATAGCATCATATTTATTCTGAGGTGACTACGGCGGCAGAACAAATATGCACATCGTTCGTAATTTTGTCTCATTTGTTCTTCCTTCCTACTCCCACCTCAAAAAAACAGGAATTCCTTGCTTCCTTGCTTACTAATTATATTTCTTTACCTACAATAAACCAAGAAGATTATCAGTGTGGTCAAATGATGGTTGGAATTGCTCAGCAGGAAATTTGGTGGGGAAATACAACTTCAGCAGCTTAGCGGACTTTATTTTTAGGGCGCGTGAGCGTGTTTAACTTGCAGATGCAAACTGCCAGATTTCTATTGTTGTCAGATGGCTCGTGTCCCACCGAGCTGAGTCAAACTGTTGACTCACAGGCAAAGAGGAATCGCTTTGGCAGCGGGTTGAGCTCCTCCTCCCTGCTCTAGTCTGAGATGCTGTGTGTTAGATGAAACTTATTTGCAAAACCAATTTCCAGCTTGCCCTGGTTACAAACTTCTGCTTGTAATCAAAAAAACAGTCACGCTGCAAAATTGGCTCCAAAGCACCTGATGTATTTAGGTTTGGTCCTTTTGCGTTTGGATGTGGGCTGTCCGAGGGGGCCAGGTGCAAGCCAGCGCTGCAATGGAAACAACATGTTAACTCAGCGTTGCTCCCGAGCCAGCAGCCCCTGCAGAGAGCCTCGATTTTATTAAGCCCGGAGCACAGTGCTGCACTGCGGCCGTGACGGGGATTTCAGGTGTGACTGGCTGGCGTCCGGCCAGCTTGGCAAGTGGATGTAAATCCTGTGGAAGATTCAAGCTCATATATTATTTGGGGAAATCCAAGTTCTAATTTTGGTTCTCTCTCCCCTAATTCCTTCCCCTTCCCAAATCCTTTTACTTCATTGTAGTATAAACTACTCATTCTAGAAATCACTGAATTAATTCCTTGGGAAATAAGCGTGTGGGAGTACCCTGAACTCTTAGCTGTACTTGTTTCTTACCCTTCTGTCTTTGTAGCTCTTTAAAACCTTGTATTCCTTTGGATACCAGTATGGCTAGAGTGAGGGAATTCTTTTAGGGCATTGTCCAGAGATGTGAGAAAATCTTAGGGCACTTCTGGCACTTATTTTTTCTTATTATGTGCCCTGAACAAGGTCAGGAAGTCTAGTGCCCTGCAAGAGCACCGGAGCTGAGCGAATGAGCGACGTAGCCCCCGTAAGCATTCCTTCCTCCTACACCTTCGCCGGTGTAGAAGAGCTGAGGGGCAGCAAGCCTGACCAACTGTCTGGATGTTTCTTTTTTCTTACTTTTCTTTT
>NW_028185317.1:1750352-1794596 GCF_003343005.1 Rhea americana | reverse complement strand
TTTTTTTTTTTTTTTGGCATTGAAATGCTATGTTGTTTCTTCAGACTCATAGCACCTTGCAAATATCTTGCCAATTCAATTGGAAGTTATTTAGAAGGAACCAGACTTGCCACGTTTCTCTGCTATCACCATCACCAAGAGGTGTTTGCACCTAATGACTTGTCACCTTGCCGGGCCAGTGTCATTCTGAGCACTGATCCCCCACGTGTGAACTTTCTCCTCTGGATTACTATGAGTTAGGCATTACTGTCTGGCAGCTGTTCAGCGGACGAGGACATGAATTGCTGTTGTCAGCACTGAATTACATTTGAATATGCCTGTTAAAACGARTAACAAGCCTTGTGCTCCAATGCAACACACTGTCCCATAGCCCTTGTCAGTGTGAAAGGACAGATGGCCTTAGCAAAGATCCAATTAAAACCCAATTTAGTTGGTCTACTGCAGCGTGACACTTTGCTTGTAACAGGCTTGCATGGGCTTAACTTGCAGTGATCTAGGTGCTGGACTGTCAGTTATGAGCTCTAGTTTGGTAATTATGAGTTTGTATTTTGTTTGGGTAAATTCCTTTTAAAAATTAAACATTGCAAATTTCTTRCTAGGCCCTTCGCTGAAGTGCTATAGATCACACAAAGTCTGAGGTCTTAGTGTCAGACAAATCCACACGTGATTTAAAAATCCCTAAATAGCCAAAACATCCAACCTGCAGTTCTTACATCAGTCAAAGTCTAGCTCAAGGCTATGGCTGTCATGTGCAAGGACTCTTCAGGAGCTCAAGYAAACGTACTCATTGCTTGACAGTAGTTTTCCTCACTCTTTTTCCAGTTTGGCTTTTTACTGTTCTACACACTCAAACTGTCCTGCTGTGTCTAAGAGGGATAAAGTGCTAAGTGTCCCCCCTCAACGGTAAGCATGCTGGTGACTGGGAAGGATGGTTGTAACAGCATTGCCAATCCTTTTTCCAAGGGCATGTTGCTGTATCAGTAGAAGGTACTTTGATGCTGTGAGAGTTGGAGAGCAAACCTAAATGTGTTTGAGTAAGAATATAGCATGAACCAGGCTAGTGAGTGAAGGAAGGTGGCTGTTTGCTGGGGGATATACGTAGCCTGTTATGCAATKTAAGTGATGCATGCAGTGGGTTCGTTTCTGGTTTGAACCGTGAAACAGTGTTTGAACCTCACTTGATGATTACGACTTGAGTTCCAGGTATGCGTGACCTCTAAGGATGGAGCTAGATCCAGTGAGGCGCTGGTCTCAGCTTGGGAGCTCAAGTGTTCAGCATTTTTTTTTTTTTTTTTTTAAGGCCTCACAAGGAATTTAWAACCCATCCCCATTACATGACCTACCCTTTAATGGGGGAGTGGGGTTGTGTTCTGCACTGACCTCAGCTGCAAAGCTGGCTTGAAAAGTTGCTGCCGTCCCACCTGCGCAGCCACCCTGYTGATGAGATAGAGCCTTCAACAGGAACCGGGTTAAATAATCAGAACACAAACACACAAAACACCACYGGTGAATTCAGCTATTGGGGGTGTCAGTTAACCAATACAGGGCGTGTTTGAAGGAGGCAGTTGTGGGACGCCAGTATCTGAAGCACTTTCCCCCATTGCCCAACTGCAACTGATTTAATTTAGCAGACGCGGTAACATCTCCCCCGCCTGTCAGCTCCTAAATCAGTGCCGTTCGAGCGTGACGTGCGGTTCTCGGGCTCCTTGTGGAAGACTGTTGTGGTCTCGACGCAGGCTTTTGCAGAGTTTGTTTTGCTGCAGAGATAAGACAGACTGATGCCAGTGTTGGAAACAGCACAGTCCTTCCCGTGGGTTGGAGAGACTGAGAAGTTTTTTGCCATTAGTATGAGAACACAAACTTTGCACCACTGTTAAGTTTGAATTTCAAACTTAACAGCCAAACCACCCCGCCTAGAGATAGGTTCTCTTTTTCCCTTAGAGGGTATCTGTCCTCTCGTTTTCCTTGAGTTGAGTGCACAGCAACACCAGCCTGCTCTCTGGCAAACTCCTCCTGCAAGGCACCGGAGGTGGGGGGCAGTCGGGGCAGAGGAGGGCTGCAGACAGGCGCGCTGAGCGGCAAGCAGCTGGAGAAGGCAGAGCAGTGCCAGAAGGGGCCCTTGGCCGCCCAGCCGCTGGCTTGGTTATCCTGTGTCAGAGAGATGCTGGCTTCAGGGAAGTCAAGTCATTAAAATAAGTCCTGGCAACTGCTCTGGCCTCCTCGTCTGTCTGTTGTGGTCTTTGGATGCTGACTTTCAGAMGTGATCTAGTGAATGACTTCAAAGGAAGCAGTGCACGATTCCAGAGACGTTTGCGGTTAATGATGTGTTGCCACAGAAGAAGCTGGGGGTATTTATATAAAACAACAAAAAAAAGGAATGACCGGTTTCCCATACTTCTGGTTTCCAGGAAATTCTCTGTGTGATGGATGTAGTCAGAGTTTCTCAAGAGGTCTACAGAAAACCTTCCATTTAAATATTATTCTAGTTGATATGTGTATTTATAGAAGTCAGAATAAATGAGCACACTCACGCATACTGTTTTTCCGGAAAAAACTTTCCTTTTTCATTATGCACACGCACACACACATGCATATACACACATACATAAAAGAGCAAACGGTGCAAAACATGCATGTTAACTTCTATACCATGTTTGTATTGGTCAAAATCCCACATGCAGAGAAARGCTAGCGCAGGATTTTCTTAGGTACTGAACAGACAAATATTTTGGGAAAACATACACACAACGTAACTACATGACCCTAACAGGAAACCACCTGACTCTCCTTTTCTGTCCCAGTGCCTTAGGTGTGTTTGTGGGTCCTGTTGCTTTTACATGGAAGAGGTGAAATTTAAGAATTTAGAGAGAACTGCCAGTGCAGTTAAATATCATTTTTAAGTGAAGTGACATTTTCCAGAGAAAAAATAGAAATAGTGCAATGCTTTCCTTTTCCTTCGCCGTGAAATATGCCCRTTTTACAGAGGCTAAATTCACCGCGTTAAATGACAACCCTGAAAGTCCGTTTGTCCGTTTTCTGTCCTCCTTTCCCCCACCCCGACAGGTTCTAACACTCCGGCAGCCTTTGCTGCTGCAGGGAGAGCCGGGGCGGTGGGAAGCCCTGCCCAGACCCCGCTCAGCGCAGCATCCTCGCCGCCTGGCAGCTCACCCGCTTCCCCTAGCGCAGCTCCTYGGCTCTTCCCATCCACGGCAAAAAGCACGGTAACGAGAGAAGCTTTTACCAATACACGTATGGACAGAAGAAACGGGGAAGGGAAAGGTTTCACGAGCTGGAGTCARTGCCTAGAGGAGAGGAGACCTTGGTGAACACCATTAGATTTTCCGATAGTAGCAACAGTCCTTGTACGTTTTCGATCGCTGTTTTGGGAAATAAAGATGGGTTTTTTGAATAGTCCTCCTCTCCTCCGTGCAGAAACGCTCTCGAGAGCCTGCTGCTGCCTCTCGCCGTTTCCCGTGCCGCACGGGATTTCCAAGGCGGTCGCTTCCTGCCTCCCCCATAGCAAAGCCGCCGGCTGGGAACGCCATGGGAGCGTTGCTGGGGGGTCCCGTAGGGACACGGGCCCTCGAGAAGATCCCTAAAGGTGCTGCATAGTYTTATCGTTTAAGTAGGATAGGTCCCAATTTTCTGTACCGGTTGTTTCTCTGAATTATATAGGGGAATTTGGGTAAAGGTAGGGGAGGAGAGGGTCTTGCCTGCAAAAACACAGGGTTTCCTCTCAAAAATTGCCACGGGGCTGTTTTCAGAGGGACCTAGAGGCCGAATCGGCTCGGCAGGTCCCTGGGGTGGGCAGRGTGGGGAGGAGGAGAGCTTTCCTTCGGGCGAGGAGCCAGCTCGCAGCTTCCTACGCGTGACCCTGCCGACCCCTCCACGGGTTTGAGCCCGGGTAATTCCCGCTAACTCTACCAGGACGGGAAAGACCTAGGCAGTCATGTGAGCGCTTGGCACCTTCCTTCTGGGTAGATCCCGTTCTTTTATTAACAAAAACCCGCTCTAAGAGGCGGGCGTTTTGTAGGGAGGCACGTACGAGGTGGGGAGCGCAGGGTGCAAYGAGCCACCCGGGGGCAGCGGGAGAGGGGAGCCGGCTGGGAGCAGGTGAAACCTTTGATTAACGTTGTTGTACGTTTAGCGTCCGAGAGGGCTGCTGCATCCTGTCTCTCGGCTTCAGCTAGATAAAAGCATTGACGACTTCTTAGTTTGATTTTTTTTTTTTTTTTTTTTTTTTTTTTTTTTTTTTTTGCATTTAAACTGCTTCTGCTTTGCCCTGTTCGCCGACAATAGCCCTTTGTTAGACAGGGGAGGAGGAAAGCTTGGCTGCATGTTAGCCAGAAAACCTGTGAATCCACTCTTCATTTACCGCCGTCGTTCCTTCCAGCTTGTCTTGACCAACATCTGAAAAATTACTTTTCCTCTCTCTGAATGCATAATTGGTTATTTATACGCAAGCCGTACAGCATTTGCTAGGTATACCTGACCTAGAAAAAAGATTAGTCATGAGCTATCCTACCAGATGCGAGTGTCAGTCAGCATATGATCTCCATATAATTTATAAGGTATTAAATTACAAAATAATGAATCTTTTCAGTTAGCATTTTGGCACATGATGATAGTGTTGCATTTTATGTGAGAGTATCAACCACAGCTCTTGCCCCATAAAACTGCAAACAGAAATTTGCAAGCGTTGGCACTAGTTTCACGTAGAAAAAGACACCCATTATGCTCGTATTACAGTTAAGCTATGTATGCACAGCCTGGATGTTGTCCAGCCGCAGCGAGTTCCTCCCCCCTCTCCCGTAACGTTTCCTTAAGAAGGCTAGACAGTGGTTGCTGCATTAGATTTTTTTTTTTTTTCTTTCTTTCTTCGAATTTAACTAGAGGAAGGTCTGCAGGGCGCAGAGCCTGAAGTGAAATAAGAAGAATTTTCACCTCAGATAACTGCACTTACTCATGCACCGTATATTTTTCTTGCCGGTAGGAAGAGGGTTTGCAATGCATCTTCAGCACCACAATTTCAGGTTTTTAAGGCATCCTTTCCACCGCCGTTCTGGCTGCCACCCCTGAAAACCCGAGCGCTCTCCTTCGCCTGGCGCTGCCGCGGGGCGAAGGGTGCTTTGCTGCACGTGGGAAAACCCCGCTCGCGTCAGAGCCTCCGAGTCCCGCTCGCCTCACCTTGGGTTTTGATCTGAAGCTGCGGAAACGGCTTCTTTGAGAAAACGCACGTTTCATGGCAAGCATTGAAACAGGCCTGGTAGGGTTTAATATGCAGCAAAAATCTCCCAAGCGCCTCTCACGGGCAAGTTTCTAGCGCGTACGGCCGTAACTCAGAGCAGCGATACGACGGTTTGGCTGCGCTGATGCTCCCGTCATATAATGAATTTATTATATGCTTGTTCTCTGCAATGCGTGCTGAAAGCCAGGGGCACTACGTAACCAACAGTCACTTTAGAGCTAAAACAGAAYGACCTCGAGGGCCTATCTTAGGCTTGTTAAGCAAATTACTTTTTCATTCAGAGTTAAAGCAGTGCTACATAAAATGTTACGCTTTGAAGGGAAACATTTTTTGCAGCTGAGTTCTTTTCACACTTTTAAAACCTCCGATTGTTTGGGGAAGTAATTGCATTTGATGTGTAGCGCTCGGTATTTCATGAGATTTGATCCAAGAGAATTAAGATAAGTGGTTGAGTGGAAGGCAGCTGTTCCATTAACTTTTTATCTGTCTTTTATTGGCAATATGGCCCTAGAAGCAGCTTTATGCTGTCCAGCAGAAAATGTATATCATTGATCTAATAAGTAATAATTTAATTCTTTTCCATGTTAAATGTTTGTCTCATTTACATGTCTTGTCTCGAAGAGTGAATCTACCAGTTAAGGTCAGCACAGCTTCTGTCCCTGCAAAGGCTGCAGGAATGAACCAAGTAGTAAAACGCAACCGCATACAGATAGTTAACTTTACATATATATTTATATAATCTATATCTTTAAAATGAAGTGCAGGATGTAATAAATTAATTGCAAAACAAGAAAACACATTGCTATGACTAGCTAGGAAAACAGTGCAGCTAACTTGTTTTACTCCTTTTTTGGAATTGCTTTCAGACCTCTAGCTTAATTAGTTGACTGTGTAGCAAAAAATATAGCAAAAAATCACTTACAAGATCTTGTGCTAAGTGGCAGAAGATTAATTCTGCTAATAGGACACCAGTTGTCTATATCCAAACAAGTTCTTTAGCAAGATCAGCACTCTGTGGTTTTTCAGTCCTTCGGTTGTGCACAATTTTCATATAAGACATTTGGCCTAGAAAGGACTCTGGGGTTTCAGACCCTTTCTTTCAGCTGACTTTGTAGTCCAGCTCTTACCAGAAATAGTTGCACAAATCTCCTGGGATATAAAACCCAGGTGCAACACAGCCATAATGCACTTTTTACTTCTCCCTAGAGATGGCATTTAGAATAAAAAGCAGCTTAATTGTACAAGAGTGAAACTTAATTCTAAATTGCTTCATTAATTATTCTCTTATTAATTTTCTTTTGTATCAGCAAGCAACTATTTTGCCTTCTTTWCAAAACAGAGTTATTTACACTCCAGGCAGCTCCAAAAAATAAATGTAAAATGCCTGTATCTAGTAAAACCAGGATGTATACTCTTGCAGTGAAAAAAGAAAAAGCCAAGGCTTTTATTACACCTTTTAAGCAAACATACATATTGTGTGAAGTTAYTGAGTTAACATATGATGATTCATCTCCAGAAGACATGAAATATTGGCAGATATCTCTAAGAAAATTAAATTGTGTGTTTCCCAACTGGTCCCACGTCAAATGCTGAGGGGAGAAAATGCCAAATGTTGGCATCTTGTGATTAAAGAATCTGTTCCATTCCCTCCTCAGCTGGTGCGTATGTTGTCACCCATCCATAATCTCCAAAGAGATCCATCTGGATTATTGTATCTCATGTTCTCAAATGGAGGTGCCTGTTGCATCTGATGGAGCAATTCCCGTGAGAGCATTTGCCCACCTGTGTAGTTATCCCCCATTAGCTTTTCTTCAGTAGCACCATGTRTGAACCCACATTCAGAAGCAACTATTTTGCACATGGTGTTAATGCAGAAATGACTGGGGGATAACTCCACGTGTAAACACATCACTAGAAATGTGATTCAGATGTTGGATCTCCCCCGTTCGTAATAGCCTGGTCACTTATTTCGTCCTGTGGTGCCGGTAGCGCAGTCTTTGTTAGAGGTGTTTCAGTCTTGAAAAGAGAATCCATTTTCATCTGTGTTTTTATGTTGAAAGACTTCTGGAAGGATTCTGAGGTGAAGTAGTAGATGAACGGGTCAAAGCAGCAGTTCGTTGTTGCGATGCACAGCGTGATTGGGTACATGGTCCTGGCAAAGCGCTCCAAGGAGCAATTTGCTATTGCTTGGGACCGCACAAGAGCATACAAGAAGAGTATGGAGTTGTAAGGCACAAAGCACACGACAAAAATGGCCACGTGCACAATGATCATTTTCAGTACTTTCTCTTTGTTTGTCCCAATCTGAGACAAGGTGGCAGGTTTCCGAAGAGTCCTGAGTACTAAAGAAGAGCACGTAAGGTTGAGTAGCAAAGGAATTATGAATCCTACCACTTCAATAAATATAGTGATCTTAGACAAGTAGGTTTTCCAGATACGTTTCGAAAAACCTTCAAAGCAGGTTGTGCTGGTGTTAGAGAYGTTGGTTGTGGAGAACAACGAAGCTGAAATTCCACCGCTGAGGACCAGTATCCAAACACCAGCACATACTATGGCTGAATTTCTCCTCGTCCTAATGGTACGAGATCGGAACGGGTAGACGATGGCAAGGAAACGGTCAACGCTAATGCAGGTGAGGAACAGCATGCTCCCGTAGATGTTAGTGAGAAATGCTGTACCGGAAATCTTGCATAGGCTGTCTCCAAAAGGCCAGTGCCTGTTGAAATTATAAAAAATTTTAAAAGGCAAGGTGAACACAAACAGCAAGTCTGAAACAGCCAGGTTTGTCATGAAAATGGCTGTTTCGCTTCGCATTTTCATCCGGCAGCAGAAAACAAAGAGGGAGGCACAGTTAGTAATCAAACCGAGGATGAAGACCACGCTGTACACAGCCCCGTACAAGTTGTACTTAAAGGAATCATCTGTCAAGCAGGTATGATTGTTGCTGTGGTTTCCCATGCCAGGCTTGTGATGTGCTTCCAAAGAACCTCAAAGTCTATTTCAGTGACATCCATAAAATAAGGTAGTGCTCTCCTTTCATCCTGAAGAAACACATCCCAGGAGGGTTGCTTGACACCTTGCGACCATGAGTTTGCCACGAGTCCTTTCGCCCTAAAGGAGAGACAAAGAGAAGTTATCAGTCCTGCAGCCTACTGTCAGTTAAAGCGTCTGCGCCAGAGAGCACGTATCCTCTCCTTCCCAAAGGAATGGGCGTCAGACAAGACCAGCAATTCGTTTACAACGTAGTCTTCCTAAATCCTACTATTACTGGAATTTTTCAAAGTTGAACGCAGCAGGTACTGAACTCAGCCTTTCCTTCCCCTCCCCCTTTGCTCGCTAGTCCCCCTCTTGGAAGGGAGAGTGAGAGCTGACTCCAGCTTTGCACGCTGGAAAGGCTTTTCTTAAAAATTTTCGGGTGGAGGTGGCCCGGTGTATTTGGAAAGAAATTAGATCATGAACCCATGATACTGCCCAGGTACAGAGGCAAATGGCAGCCTGAAGTATTCACCTAAACATGTATTGAGGGCAGAAAGGAGTTAAAAATTTTAGAGATTGCTTTTATCTGTGCAAAAATAAAACTTCTATGGTTTTATAACCCCTTTTTAAATCAAAAAGCATTAAAAAACCCTTTATTTTGGCAAGTGCTGCTTTGCCTTTTTTCTTTTTGAAAATAAGAACGTCCTAAACAAGTTTTTCAGAGTGAAAAACTGAAAAGTTGTATTTCAGAAATGTTTACCATAAATGCTTTCCAGAAAGTAAACGTTTGCCACTTTTGAAAAAGTTGGGAGAGGGGTTCCTTCTAAATTTCTGCAAAATGGTAATATTTTGCAAATCATTTCATGTTTTCCCCTCTAGAAAAAAAAGTTTTCAGAAGGGGACTCCTGTAGTTTTTGACAGCTTTACTTTCCCCTCTCTTTGTCGAGGTTTGGAAACAGAAGTTTGAGAAATCTCGTAAATCATGCACTCATAAGACTTTGTCCCAATTCAGCAAGCTTTGGAGACGTGTATAGTCAAAGTGTGCTGTTTACCAGAAATAAGTGCTTTCTGTGCTCTCTTGATGTTCTCTTATTGCTATTCTAAGTGTGTGTTTCTGAGGCCTGTAAAAAAGTGGTCAGAAAGTCTCACTATTTGGAGAAAGGAGAGTTTGTGACGTGCACGGCAGCTGGTGATGGCTTGGAGACGCGGAGCAAAGTTGGAGAGCTGAAGGAGAGACCTTTGCACCGTAAAACGTACCAAACCAAGTATGAAGCAAAGTTGGCATCCTCTTGTAAACTGTGATATAAAAAAAATGTCTTAGTAGCTAAAACTATGGAGCAATTTAGAGAGATGAGGCCACTGTGAAGAGCTGGATSTGGTCCAGAAAGTGGTTATCTAACAACATGGTGCAACTCTGACAGATGTGTAACTGAAAAAGCTTGTGTTAAAGGTTGAAATGGCAACATATAAACAAACAAATGGGGGAAGAAAGCACAGAATTGGGACAATTTGGGATGCAAAATATCTGATGAAATTTAAATGTTTTCCATATGTTTTCTTGCTGGAAGTGTTTACGCTGACGCCTGTTCTCGCACGCTGTCAGTGAGTCAGCTGGTAAAACGTCCAGCGCTGAGACGGGCGTTGCGCTTGCAGCCTTGCCGGGGGGAGGCGCGAGTCCTGCCCTCCCCGGCAGCGCCGCTGCCGCGACCCGGGCCGGGGGCAGAGCGAGACAGCAGGAGGGGAGGGTGCCCGGAGCGCTCTCCTCAGAAAGATGACCCTGGGACGGCTCGGGCCGTTGGGCGTCCAACGAGATGACTTTGGAAGCGCGTTTACGTGCGCGATGCTGCCGGAGGGATTCGCGCCGCGGCGGGGCTGGGGCGGCGAGCTGTTGCCTCGCGCCGGTGCCTGGCGGCGGCTGCCGTCGGCCCTGCACGCCTCGAACTAGCAGAATTCACTCTAACTTCCTCGGAAGGCTTTGCTACGTGCCCTTCAACCAATTTAGCAGATTCTTTCCTCGTTTTAATTGCAGTTTGAGTTGCGCGTTTGCAGTGAGCTCCTGCATCAGCAAACGTTCAAATCAGRAGCAGACCGGCTCCTACGGGGTGGCTGCGGATCGCGTGGCGAGGACTGCCGAGAGYGGGTGTCTCCCAAAACTGCTCCGTAGGCCCCCTTGGGCTTTTGCACACACCTTCTCAGCGTTTTTTCTGCTAAATTCACGGCAGAATGAACTTGGTTTTGAAATGATAGAGAGCAGCTTAAAGACAACATTGAGCATTTAAACTTTTTGGTATTAAAATCTCAAAGGTGYTTTTTTCCTCGCACACGGAGTAATCTAAATAACCCGAGTCTCACCTCCTTCACGCGTTGAAACGCCTTTGGGCGCAGAAGCGCGCGTTAGTGCCGCGGTTTTGCCTCCTGGCGTAGAGCTCAGCCGAACAGATCGGGCTCGTGGCTCGTCACCCCCGCAGCGCGCACGTCGCTGCGCTGTAACCTCAATAAACAGACTTTCTCCCGCCGCGCGTGGAAGCGAGCGTGCCGGCCCGCCGCGGTCCGAGCCCCTGGCGCGAGGGCCGTCTCGGGGGGTCGGCACCTCTCCCACGCAGGTTTAGTTGTCCAAACGTCAGATGCGTTTTCCTTCCCGTCCGGTGAGTAGCAGAGCAGCTGGGCGATCTTCGCGTGGATCACGTTCACCGCCGCTCGGGCTTTGCTGGCGGAAAACGCTCGCAACAGCCCGTTTCAAAAGGCAGGGTTAAGTGAACGTAAGCAAAGTCGCTTTGCAGTTGTGTTTTTCAGGCAGACCAAACTCTAAATCCCGCATCGAAAGCAGGGTGGGGGGAAGGAGGAGGAAGGGCCGTGCCTAGSCGTCGGAGCAGGGTGCGGAGAGCATCTCCTGCCTCGTGGAAGGGGCGCCGCTCCTGCGCCTGCTCCTCACCGCATCCCACCCTCCGCATCCTCAACAGCTTCTACCTGCTGCTCCCCAAGACGCCCCAAGAATCCCGTTTCCAATCCTCCCAGTCCCTTCTCCTTCCACCCCGAGAAGCCTTCGAAAGAGCCAGCCTGGGGCTTGCTTCAGACCAGCCATCTGTGTGCACTGAAAATAATTGCTGCAGGTACAAAGCGCGTTTTAAAGTCAGATGCTGTAATTCTGCATGGGGCATTCTTTGTTTCTGTGCGGGTATCTTGTTCTCCACCGGTCCATTAAACTACAGCCAAAAAGATTAGYGTGAATTTTGGGGCTGATATTGCATCTTAATGTTTTCTTTTTCTCCTCCTCGCTTTTAATAGGAGATGTAAGATGAGTGTGTCCTTATTAGCCTGACGGCGTAGGGCATCCCGCGTGCGCTCGCTGAAATAGCGAAAGCCGCAGCGCCGTTTCGTATGAGGTTTGTGACTGACCAAATGAAAACCTTGCAAATCTGAAAGACCTTTTTTCCAGATCGCTACCTGTACCCGCATTATCGCTAAACCAGCTGACAAACAGGCTGTGTAGGTGGCGGTGGCYGTACAGAAACCAAAGAACTGACAGACCCAAAGGTGGCTTTTCCGGCCTCGGGGGTTTTCTCTGGGTTTTGTCCAGAAATGTCTGGAGGTTATGGCAACGCTTGCCGTGCTTCGACGCAGTCTCAGACCCTGACCTCGAACATAAACAAGCATTTTCCTGGGGCACAGCGTGCGCTTTGTGCCTTCTCGTGACGAGGATCGCGTTCAGCGGCACGTTTTCACCCGAGCGGGGCTCACGCGGGCGCGCAGGGGCCGTGCGCGCGTAACACGCTGCCGGGCACCAGACCCACCTCCAACCCAGCGGTGCGCCTCTGCAGCCACGTCAGCTATCGCTTTTTTCAGTTTCTTTTTTATTTCCGTCCTTTGTTCTGCTGTAATTATGTTAGAGGTCCAAACGAGATTTTTTTTCCCTGAACATTTTTGTTTAGGTGATAATTCTGCGTAGGGCTATAGGACTTGGACTCTTCTTGCTCACGAGCTATCATAACACCAAACTGATCACCTCTAAACTGTTGCTAACGTTCGTTTGCAAGCTGTTTGAAAATGTGAATTCAAAGAAAGCGAAGCAGCAACTGAAAGCGCAGTGAGACGGGCTTGCTGCTGTGTTTGCATTCGCAACTGCTTTGCTGCTCTTGCAGCATCTCGGGGGTTGCAAAAGGATCTCAGCTTACTAGTTACCCTTTCTGTTCACTAGAAGTTTTGCTAGTCTTTTTTTGAGAGCATTAACTGAAAGCAGTTTTAGGGATAAATGTTGCAAGTCAGAGGGATCTGGTGTTTGGGCTTTTCCGTGTGCCGGAGCAGGAGCTGCTGGTCCGATTTCTGCTGTCTGCTGCTCGGGGCAAACAGCGCTTGCAGCACTTGCAGCTTGCTTTTGATGGAGACAAAGTTTTGCTTCAGCTTTCAAGCTGGCCACCTTGCAAAGTTGCTTTGAGCTCTACGTCTCCCCTGTCACTTCTTTGGCTTTACAGTAACCTTTCCCTACGTTTCTTCCCGGTGCGGTATGAGCGGGAGAAGCCAATGGGATTATGCAACGGGAAGCAAAGCCGCTGCCTGTAAACAAAGCACTATTGACTATAAAAAGTGACGGAAAGTGCAAATGCTTTAATCTCTTTCATTTACTAATCCGAAGTGATGTATTTGAGAACAGTAGGAAAGAAGTAGTTAGAAGTGTGGCTTTGAAGTCCAGCAAAGGTCTCTGCAGCTTCAAAGGACCATTCTTCCCCAGGCTTTAGCAGAATGAATGCTGAGCCGGTGCACGGGCAAGGGGGGCCGTTTTCTGCCGATTAGCGTAAAAGACAGGCAGAACCGCACAAGGGTCCTCGATGCCGGCGTTACCTTGATTCTCCACAATTTACRGCGCGCCCAGGAGCATCTCCCGCACCTGACAGGGAGGTGAAAGCATGAGTTACGCATGATCGTCTCGGTCAGCGAGGTTTCGCCATCTGATTTTCAAATTCTGTCAAATCCTCTTAGCKAGAAGAAGACACCCACCTCCCAGCACTGGGCTCTGCAGGGGCCGGCGAGGCGTCTCCCCTCGCCTCGGCCACCAGAAGTCCTCCCGGGAAGCAGCTGGGGCTGGAGGACGCGTGCCGGCCCTCTGCGCTCCTCCTTCCCCACYGCTGCTGGGACCTCAGGACCCACCAAGGGCAGCAGCTGCCTTCTGCTGCCAGGCAGGAGGAGGGTGAGCGAGTTTAGAAGCAGGACACCAGCGTAATTCTGCTTGAAGATGGAAACCTGAGCCCATCAGATCTAATCCCAAAGCACCCCCCATCTCTCTCTCTCTCTCTCTTTTTTTTCTTCCTTTTAATTGGTCAGCACTGCCGTTGTCTCCTTCGTCCTTTGAGACCTACAAAGCATTTCCTGCTCATGGTGACTTCTCTGTGCTGTATCTGTTTTGTATTGAGCTAATTAAAATGTTTCCTTCTGAAGAGAATAGTGAACTGACTTACCCCATATTCAGCCACTGATCCTCGGGGCATGACTCTCTTTTTGTTTTCGCTAAGAATGTCTCTCTCCGTTTGYATCACCCGGTTAACCCTTGCCGAGCTTTGGCCTTCTAAGAGGCTAATCTACAGGCTGGTAATGACGGATTCACCCCAGACTTCCCAGTTGGGCCTGTATCATTTTGCTGTTATAAGACAGGYTTTTTTTTTTCACTTGCAAAGGAATCTCAGTCGGATCTTGGAATATTGTAGGAATGTTGCTTTTTTGGAGCCTCAGGCCTTTTGCTAAGGGGACCTCTCTCTATAACGGTATTGCAAGACCCAATAGAGAGCATGGTAAGAGAAGATTTAGATGCAATGAAAAAAATTGAAGAAGTGATGAAAAACAGTTATTTGACTCAATGCTTGAAGGTTGCTTTYAATCTGGAAGAGAAATTGATGATGGAGGTAGCGTCGTCTTTGATGTAGTCTTGTTTATTGACAGAAAGCATTAAAAAAAGAAAGAAAGAAAGAAGTCCTGTTGCTCTGAATACACTCAGGAATCTAACAACAGGAACCAGTTTATTTGCTTTTGGCTCCAAAACCCTTTCCAGTTCTGCCCAAAATCGTGGCCTTCCTTTGCTTCCTCTGACACCATCTGCAGTGGTTCTCTGGTGCCTGGGAAGCTGCTGGGCTCCTCCTCTGCCTCCGGGCTCCGTCCTTTTTCCAGGCGCTTGGCTGAAGTGGCAGAGCTGAACTTTCACCTCTGTTTATCCAAAAATTACAGGCTTYTATTTTTCCCCTCCTCCTCTTTGCATGCATTAGCTTCAGCAAGCTTCCCAGCAGCACAAACGCCCGTTTCAGCTCTCGCCAGGTGAAACTCGGTGGCAGGGACCTGCCTTCCCTCTGCGTGCTGGGCATGTCCCACCCGCGGCGAGGCCGGCGGCAACGAGCGCTTTGCTCAGGACCTTGGTGGATCCGGCTGTGTTGCCAGAGGGAGTTGGGCTTTGCTCTCCAGGTGCTTTAGTCCGAGGTGCGAGTCCTCCCTCCTCGCCAAAGCTTGGTGCAGGTTGGTTGGTGCAGASAGGTTGAGTTTCCCCCGGTTCGTGGGCCGGCCTCGCCGCAGCAGCAGATGCTGGTGCCCTCCCGGGTTGCTGTGCCCCGGCGGGATGAGGCCGCTCGTCCCCCTCGTCTCGGGGTGTTTGGCTGATCTGGAGGCRTGAGCAGGGTTTTCATGGCATCTCCCTCACCACCCTCCTTGGGAAAMGCATTAAGGTCTTGAGAAATACTTAGTGGGGTGTAATGAAAGCGTGTGCAAGGAAAGAGAACGTGCAGCTACAGTATTTTTCATTACTACAGAGAGCAAAGTTGAACTAAGAGGTTCAACACAGAATGACTACACAATGCAAAAATACAAAATGAGAGAGAGCAAGTGATRTTTCTGCATTAAGTTGCATAAAAACCTTTCTAATAGTGACACCAGTGAAGGAGAATCAGGGCAGTAATTCCTATTTCCCRTGTGAGAGCGAGTGCGTGTTGTGGTGGAAGGCAGTGCATTATCTGCAAGTTCAGAAATTAAAATGGGAAAAATATTAGATGAATGATCTTCAGTCATGGCTGTCTGTGGGCATAGCAGGACTTTAAAATATTATAAAAGCGTATTATGTACAGAGAAAGCAATGTATTCTGTTGCTTGCGTGCATCTTTGTCCCCGCGCCCAGGCGCTGATGAATGCCCTTCAATGTGACTTGCTCAGACTTGCCAAGATAAAGAGGCTTTGCATTTTCTACAGAACGAAACCCACCCGTTCCAGATAATTCAGAGAACTTTCCTTGCAACGGGGGTCGGCTAAGGTGAATTTCCTTCTGAAGCCATGGCTCTTTACCCCCCTTTACGGGACTAAATTCAGAAGATGAGCCGTTTGAGGAACTCTTGCGGGGCCACTGTCTGCTCCTGCGAGTAACTTCTCTTTCCAAGGAGAGAATTTGCCTTTTGTGCCAGGCAGTGGGCTCCTCTCCCCTGAGATTAAATCAGGTCCATCTTTACGGAGGAGGTGCGACGCGTGAAGGAGCAGGGCGAGTCTCCGCACCCGCGGGACTCCACCTGGGAGGACCTGCGGAGGGCCGGACTGGCCTCCAGGAGCAGCTGGAAGGTGCAGCTGTTTTTYGTGTCTTTTGTCAAATTGCAAAGAAAAACGAAAGCGAGCGGGCAGCTGCATTCAGGCGTTTGATCTGTCTGTCTGTCCTCCTATGWGCTCAACTCCTAACTCCAGAATTTAAAAGACATTGATTTTTAATCAACTGACCTAACCTCTGCCAAGGAGAAGTGTCATTTTTACTCTCTGGGGATTAAAGTGAAATGCACACCGAGTCCCCTCCTCCTTTCCTCCCTCCCTTGACTTTCTTTTAAAATTAAAAGGCTTTGAACCCACCCGAGTAGTGAGGTTAGCTTCCTGCCTGCTTTATTTTGGCTTTCAGAATACTAGTAAGAGAAAGAAGATGAAAAAGTGCTATGACRGGGGAACATCCTTATCGCTGACCTGTGGACCCTGCACTGCCCATCCTCTAGGCTTTACTGCCCTGTTCATAGAGAGGGGCAATAATAAAAGATATGATCATCTCCTTTCAAAAAAAAAAAAAGAGGGTGAACATTATTAAAAATTACAAGCTTTTCTTGCAAGCTCTTCTGCAGTGGTACTTCTGTATTAAGTCATATTTCTTTTGAACAGCTGCATCTTTAAATGGCTTCAAGTGTGGTGTGCCTCGGTCATTTCACCTCTGACAACTTTTTCTGTTTGTGTAAACCTATATTCAGATTTTCTTGTGGAATTCTGCAAATGAGTTACTTAAAAGGACTAAATGTTAGATATAAATGAAAGRCAGAGTGATATTTTAAAGTTTTCAGTATAAAAATACATCTTTTATCCTGTTTTTTAAGGCAGCTTGTAGGAACCAGGTCTCTTGAGCCCAGTACGTGAAGCTGAGAACATCTTGTAAGCTGGAAGCCTCCGTTCTTGCCACGTTTATCTACCAGCCTCCCTTCAGCTTGTGTCTTTAAGATACCGACTGCGAGTAGAGAAAAATTCCCTCAGCAAGGGATGTTTTCCACAGGCCTGAACCAAACAATAAGGGCGGAAAACTCTGTCGCTCGGTGCTGCGATGAGCGTTGCGGGCTGAGGAGGGTTGAGCTTCCCCTACWACAACACGGCCGAGCAGCTCGCGCAGCAATTACCCCCCCCCCCCAAAAAAAAAAAAATGGAGACCATCTTTTGTGCTTTAAACAGGCACTTTCCCCTCTTCCAGCCAAATCACGGCGTTGCTCAAGGAAGAGATCTGCCTGGACGGAAAAAAACCGCTGCGGGGCTTTACTGCAGCGTGCCGCTCCGGCCAGGCGACCGCGTTCGCACCGCGGCTTTGTCCCGGTCGGCGGATTTTAGAAACCGTTCAAATCTCTCTTTTTTCCCCTCTCCCCTCCCTTCCTTTCGCACAGCGCGGCGGCCGCCAGCCCCCGGCTAGCGGTGCGGGCTGGGGGGAGGCGCGCTGCCCGCGCCGGGCGGGCGGGGGGAGCCCCGGGCCGAGCCGCCGGCGCCTGCGGCGGGGCTGCCCCAGCCTGCCCCTGGCCACTGGAGCAGCGCGGAAAGCTCTTGGAAAGCCTGGGTTTTTCTTCTTTAGCACCACTAATTATTTTCCCTTCCAGTTACAAAAATAAGAGCAAAGAGGCGAGGGGAGATTTGGGGAGCGGGGAGGCGTCTGAAAGCCCCTAAAAGCTGCAGGGCAGAGAAATTAAGGCATCTTTCTAAGCTGAGGCTTAAAGCGAGTCTTTTGCAAACGTTCTCCACCGAGCGAGCTAGCACGGACCGGGCTCGCCGCGAAAGGCTTGGGCTTCCGCCGGGAAACCCGTGGGCTCTCAGCTGTTGACGGACGCGAGCGGGAGCGGCGCCTTCTCCGGGGAAGCTCCCGCCGCCTTGCAGCCGCTCCGCTCCGCGCACGGCCGCGGCGCGCTCTGCTTTTCTCTCTTACCTTCGCTGTTGCCCCTCCGGCGGGGAAGGGCCGGTCTGCCGCGGCGCCTTCGCGGGGCGGTCGCTGCCCTCTCCTCGCTTTTCCAGCCGCCTCCGGTTCCATAGGGTGGGAAGCCCGAGCCCGCTTTCAAAGCCCGGCCTCCCCGCTAGCGCGCCCCGTGCTCGCGGCGCTTGCTTCTCCTCTTCCTCCGCTCCCTTTGGCAGTTCCCGCGGGCGGCCGAGGCCGGTGAAGGAGTCATCGCGCGGCTGGGGCTAACGCTTTATTCCCCGGGCCGGTGGGTGATGCAGCCCGCGCCGCCTCGCCTCTGCATCCCGCCCAGCTGCCGCCGGCTTTTATCCGGGCGGTTCAAGCGACTTCCTGGAGGTCTCGCGTAACAGCCCCGGGCGCGGCGGCACCGCGTCCTCCGGGGGTTCCCGGCGCGGGCAGGCTCTAAAACGCCACTGCGGATTCGGATCGGGAGTGATGGGGGGGGGTTGTTGTTTTTTTCTTTTTCCGAGCAAGCATTTGTAGAAAGACAGGAGGAAAATCTGGATACGCTGGGAAGGGATGGCCAAAGCGTGGCACCCAGGTGCCAGCGCGGGTGCTGAGTTTCGGGGCTGGGGGAGGGCTGGAGAKGCAAAACGCGCCGGTCTCCCGGGGCAGTTAGCAAACGGGACGGGGGTAATTCCCGCGGCTCCGCCGCGGCCGGAGTGGGAGCCGCCTGCCCCCCGCGCGCGGGGGACGGGAGACCCAGCACCCGCAAACGGGGGCTCCCGAGCGCGGGAGCCCGCGAGACCCCCCGSGCTGCCCGCTCGCCCCTGGAGCCAACTCCATGATACGGCCCCCCCCACCCCGTCCCAAAATTGCCACCTCCCGTCCTTCCTTCCTGCCTTCCTGCCTGGAAGCTGATGCAGGCTCGCTGGGAGCAGCGATGGGCTCGGGCCCYGGCCCCGCGGGGCTCCTGGCGCAGGCTCCCTGGAAAGCCTCGTCGCTCCGGTGCGAYGCGGCCAGCTCTCCCGCCCCGGGACCCTTCGCCGGCGGCGGCGTGGGTGCTCTCGGTGGGGCCTGCCCAACCAGCAGGTCTGCGTCTGGACTCCCGCTTAGGGGCAGCCGTGGCGCTTGGGCGGTGTCAGGCTGGCGGTGCCGCGGATGTCGCCGAGCGGAGCGAGCGCCCCGAAGCCCGTTGCGGGCTAACGTCTCGCGTCCGAGCCGCCAAAGCCACCGCTCGGCAAACCCGTCAGAAATTGGGCTTGCAGTATTTCTGCTGAAGTTGGAATAGCGGCAAATTACTCCTCAACRAATAAATAGAGATACATCCCAAACCAGAGCAAAACATCCGTGCTTTGGTCCGAAAGTGGCAATTTTGCCAGCTTTGATGCCATTGGTACTTACCCAYGCAGGCGTACTTAGGCAGGCTGTTTGCTTTCCCTCTGGAGCTATTGGTTTAATTAAACCCTCCTACCAGAAATTTTCGGCTGTGGYGAATTTCAAGGGCTCCCAGGAGCTCCCTGTGGTGCTACCTGCAGCCTCGTGGGAGACGGGGTGGTACCTGCCCCGGTGGAGCCCCTCCTTCTAAGCCTTTCTAGCGATCCACGGTCTCCATGAAGTTCAGAAACTTCTCCAGTGAACAGGTTATTCAGTCACCTTCCGTTTATGGGGTTTTCCTTAGAAAGGAGCATCCTTTTCACAGAATCGGTAAGGTTGGAASGGACCTCTGAAGATCATCTAGTCCAACCTCACCTAGAGCACGTTAGACAGGGTTGCATCCAGGCAGGCCTTGAATATCTCCAGAGGAGGAGACTCCACSACCTCTCTGGGCAACCTGTGCCAGTGCTTTTGCACTAGCCCTAGCCATACCTACAAGCTGCACGTGGAGAATCCCTAAGGCTGGCCCATGATGCTATTCTCGACCTTCTAGAAATCATATATATATATATATATATATATGTATATATATATATATATATATATAAAATCAAGCTATTAACCTTTGGGGCATAATTAATCTTTCCTGTTAACGTGAAAGCGAAAGCCTGCAGAGCTACAAATCCCTGCTCCCTCCAAAGGACGTTCCACATAGCAGTGCATAGACGCTTTTGCCCTCCTTCTCCATGCCTGTTTACATAGGCCAAATGCTGTGCTATCAATGTACTCTGTATATTTTTTAAAAATAAATAACATATAAACATTTCCAACAAAGTACCCTTAACATAGGTTTATTTACCAAACAAGGAAAAAAGGAGGTGGCTGCTTCTCCTCTTGGTTACGGTTACAGGCAAGTGTTTTCTTTAAAATGGAAAAACAATGAATAGGCTCCGGGGCTCTTCATCTCGCCTCCCTGCAGCAGCCCGTGTGCTGTCCCCACCCTGATCCCACSGCGCTCGGGACAGGGAGGGATTCAGTGAGCTCTCCTGTTAAAACATTGGCAGTACATCAATAATCTCCGGTTATTTTGGAAAACAAGGCACGCTGAACTGCTATCTCGTYGGGAAGTGCGGCTGCTGAGGAGCATAGCATGCTCAAGCAAAAAATTTACCACCCGCTTACGCTACTCAGATTTGAGGCTTGTGCGCTGAAACCTTTACTGATAGGTAACTTCTGTCGTGTTTCTGGTTGTCGGCGGTGTCGGTGGTCTAATATCAAAGCATCGAGCCATGGCTTTTGGATAGGCACGTGAGATTTGCAGTGATTTCAGCCAGGCARGAATATCTGAATTTAAGGAAAAACTGTGCCTGCAGGAGTACTGTATTTCCRCATAATTCTTATGTTGTCAAATATACTCAGTATTTGCAGTCAGTTGGTGCCCCGTTATGTCAAGATTCCTACTTTAGGGCGTTTATGGGCACTCCAAAGGGAGCCAACAGCACAAATTAAATCTAGATTGTGTATCAAGGCCAAAGCCAATAGACTATATGTGATAYAGATATTACCTTTTTTCCTTCCTCCTCGATTTATTTCCTTTCTTTGCTTTGCAGCAGAAGCAGGCTTAATTTGTCATTTTATAGCTGATCGTGACATGTCTTTGTTCCTGGTATTGTGGCGTATCTCAGATGTTTTGAGACTCGGTGGAGCTCTTCCCTGCAGAAATGTCTATGAACAAGCTGAAATTTAAGCTGCAGAAGTCAAATCACCGTATGGTCAAAATGAACCATCCGGGAATGGGTCGATGGTATTACAGTGGAAGAGTCACCTTGCTTAGGGCAACGGGGAAGCCCACCTTGCCAAAATAGTTCCCTTTTGAGCTTGCAAATGCTGTTGTGTTCAGAAACGCTAGCTGTCTGCAGTGTAGCCCTGTGGCATCTGCATTACTTGCACACTCTGTCATACATGCATCTTCTTAAGGTCTCATGCTTTTAAAACAGCAGTTTTAGGACTACAGCTCCCACCCTACAGCAGCTTCTTTGGAAAGAGGTTAATGTTTGGTGACCTCAAKGAAACATTTGGATGATTAAACCAGAAGGTTCGGTTCTGGCTGCCCAGAATGTTTCTTTTAGATGTTCCCTAGGAAAGCTAAGGGGAAAACGTTAGTAATACYGACATTTTCCTGGAAAAAGTGTCACTTTACAGAAACCACACTCTCTGCTGGAAAAGATTCTGAAGGAAAATTCCTGAGCAGATCTAGCAGGATGCAGCAAGAGCTCAGTAATGCTGCAGTGTTCACTGATGCTTAATGGTTTGTCARTGTTTCCATTTGAAAACCTTTTTGAAGAGTTTTATAACATGGCCATAAAAAAAAAATTGGAATCAAATGGAAGCTCAAAGCCTCAGCCTGTTTATTTTTTAAAAAATACACATTTGGAAGGACCTCATTTAGTCATTTTAAATGTTGCAGATAGATGGTATAAAAATGTGAGTGTCCATTTGAATCTGTATCCTCACAATTTTAGGAAAGCTTCATTTGAAAATTAGATGATTTGTTGATTTGCCAGCACTGAAAGTTCCATTACTTTTCAATCCAACAAGACTTTTTGCTAGTAAACGACAGGATATTTCTTCTCCAAATGTTTATTCAAATCAAACCCTTRGTGGGCGGGAGGGGAAGGTGCCGTTGTGCCAGCCAAGCGACRGAGCATCCAKAAGGTCCCCGTTGCTTCCAGTGCTKCTGACAGCTTTTCAGTGGAGATAACCTCCTAAAACACTAAMTACAAACCATCAGTTCATTAAGGAGTGGGTCAATTCATTAATCTTTGAGTTATTTCTTGGGCTCTTAGAGCCATCRAAGAGCGATCATTTTCTTTCCGACGAGTCCTTGCTTTACTAGGTGCAATTAAYTGGAAGCAAAGGCACTAGATTATGAACTGCTGAAGAGTGTTTCATTGCACAAAAGGTAAAATAAAAATTTGTAGTTTGCTGGGTCTGTCGTACAGCTCCTCAGTGGCAGCAAATACCTGAACCTGAATAATCCTCCAAACCATGCATTTTTTCCTAAACCTTTGCTTTCCTTTGCTGTGTAGCATCATCAATGGGCTAAGCGAACGCCAGTCTTTTGGACAGTGTCTTCTCTGTGCCTCAAGGCCCGTCTGTCTCTCTTCGCTTTCCATGTTTTATGGCTCTTCCAAGTGTGTCTCAGTAGTTTCAGAGTCTTTCAACTGAGAACGGATTGATTTTGCAGACTCCCCTCTCGTTAGTCGTTCTCCCCACCACGTGGAGCCATTTCCAATTTTGCATGGCCAAAGCTAGCCCGTAACGTCGACTCACTTCAGCAAGTGCGTCCAGCTTCGGATTTATCTCGGGAAAAAGTCTTCAGGTGGGAAATACCTCCAAAATCAGTTCAGAAACTTGCAACGTCCCGCTTTGGTGGGGGAATCTAGATTTGCTGGCACTTTCTATCCAGTTCAAGGGGACTGATTTTTAATCCTGCATGCTTCAGAGTTCCTGCTTTAATAAACGCGGGGTAACGTATACCCCTGTTTTGAGGAGAGGCACCAGTTATGCTGGGTTATTCTTTTTCTGAATTCCAGCGATAGTCAAGCTTCACTGATGCCTCCTGCTGCTGCTGGCAGGATGGAGGCTGTTTTGGCTGKTTTTGTTTAGCAGGAATAGCCATCGTGCAGCCGGGCCCAGGCTGGCTGTCCGCGCTGGCAGCAGGCACCGGCAAAGCTGCCTCTTGCACAGCAGGGCTTCCTGGCCCGAGCCCATAGCGTAGCTGCCGGCGTTAACCGTAGCGTTGCTAAGCRCTGGTGTTTTACTGGAATAAACTGTGTTTCTCCAAAACAATTGGGAAAGGCTAAGAATGAAGAGCTGCAACGCCAAGGATGGATGTTGGCGGAGCAGCTCAACAAGCTGGCAGCGAACACCGGTCCGTCGGAGCCCGAGCTGCCCCACGTCCCCGCGCTCTCGGAGCGACATTAGGTTTCAACAAAACAAATCCAGAGGACATGAAAAGCTGGTGGATACATGCCACGCTCTCCGGGGACAAAATCAGGGTTTGAAAGGACCCGGAGCACCTCGAACAATTGAAGGCGCARCCAGGCGGGAGCTTGCGATTCTGCTGGGCATGAATAGAAGGAAGAAGCAGCTGAATGTCAGGAAACGGGTTTTAACAATGAGAGCTGTTMGGCTTCAGTTTAGGTTCCCAGGGGATGTGGTTAAAGCCTGCCTGGGCGGAATACCAGAGCCGCAGACAAAGCCGGAGCGTATACGTACTGCAAAGAGGGCCTGAGCCACGGCGCTCCGCGCCGCGTCGCCTGGCGAGCGTCGCGCCGCCCTTGCACGGCCCTTTCTCCGCGCGCGGATTTAGCGAGCGCTCTCGCAAAAGAGGCGGCTGCGAGCGGTTGGGCGCAGCAGGCAGGTGGGGGAAGGCCGGAGGAGCGGGCCGTAGCTTCGCTATCTCCACCGTCTCCCGCAGTGTCACACCGTACGTGGCTACAGCTGCCGCCAAAGAAATTCGGTGGTGGAAGTGCTAGAGCGACTGAAAAAGCGTGCATTTCCACTTTTGCTCGGCGTGCGAGCGCTCTGCGGTGCCCCGCGGTTTCTGGGCGGCGCAGGGCTGCTCCGCGCTCACGGCCCCGTTAGCGCTCGGGCGCTGCGTCCGTCCGGTTGCGATTAGGCGTTTTGCAAAGCGTCGCTCAGGGCTGCCCGAACGGTTCGTGTTCTCGAAGGCTCCCCACACTGGGTGTCCCCGAGCACATTCTGCCAGCCGCTCTGCTAACGGCCTTCTCTGGTAATTTTGATAGTATTTTAYGACTCAGGAAGGCTATTTTGGTACTAACCTTCTTGCTTTCCTGGTTTCCAAGGAAAGAATAGTCTCTATTTAATGCTCTAAGGTAGTCTGCAAAAGACTTTCTCAAAGTTTCTTTTACCAAAGACTCAGAAAAATGCCTGTTTTCTCGATGAAAATAGGATGCTATGTGCACAACAGCTATAAAGGAAAGATTCTGATATAGATATCCAGGGCTAGCTATTTTGCCAATAAATAAAAGTAAAARAATAATAAAATAAAAGTAAAATGAAGCCTGCGACTCGTTTTGGAAATAGATTGTATTTCCAGCTGAAGCTTGCTGGACTGGCTCAGCAGAATCCRTAATAGAGCAGCGACGATCGTTTATTCTGCAAAGGAGCAGAAGGTCTCTCACAGCTCGTTACTGACTGCACGGAGGCAGCGGTGTCGGATTAGCGTCGGGAAGGTCCATATCTTGGGGAGCCCTGCTCGCGGAGAGGAGGCTGGTTCGTTGGGTTGAAGCTTGGGGTGCCTATTTTCCCCTGCCTTCTGCAACCAAAGCTTTGCATTCTTTGCTGCCTCAGGACATTATTTTGGTACCTGGGGTTTTTTTGCTTTTCTTTCTTTATTTCTTTTTCCAAATGAGCTCAATGTGCAGGAATTAGGCTGGTCAAATCTTTTATTTTACATCAGCTTACAGGGATTGCAGAGACTCTCTCCATGTTGTGCTCTGCTATTCTGGAGTCCTCTCTCGTTTGCAATCCACCTAACCCAGAAATCACAGGGAGAAAATAATTCTCTAACATTTGACCTAGCACAGTATTTGTTCCAGTCTCTCTTGAACACCTACGGTTTCTCTCCATGTTGCCCTGGATCGTTATACTTCATTTTGCAGGTCTAATTCTGTGAACTGCTATTTATGTCTGTCTTARAGCAGCAAACAGTAAATGACAGGAATTATAAGCTAAGCGCTGGCCAACTTGCTTCTATTTTAAGTTAAGGTAACTTGCAGTCATTTAGTACCAGCTGGGAGCCTCAGGGTTCCCCTGAATTAAGGCTACACCACAAAGCTTCACCTGCAGCGCGGCGGCGGCGGAGAGCTCTCAGCTGAGAGCTCCTGTACCCCCTTTGGTAGCCTGCAACGAAACGCTGCCCTGGGACAGCGCGTTCTTGGCCGAGYGGTGGATGACTGAGCACTGAAACGCCCCCAAAGAGAAAAACGGGGCAAAACTGCACATCAGGGAGCTCTCACAAACCCCTCCAGTGCTGCCAGGGCCTGACGTTCTTCCTGCAAACTCTGTCTTTCCCCAGCACCATGACGGTCTCTTGGCATTGAATGGMAGTTGAGTCTTAGGTTACAAATTAATCGCAAAGCTTCTGGTTATCAGCTCGGAATTGATGCTTTKGCTAACACCGAAGAAGCGTCCCGGCTGGCGAAGCTCTGCTGTACTCCGCCTGTCACCAGATGTTCTCTAGAAAGTGAATTCAAACACTGTTTCATGGAGTCACCTGGAGAGAAGKTATTAATAGGCCCAACTGTGCTCATACGCTTCAGTAATAGCTTCCACCAGCAAGGAGGCAATGGCAAATACCTAATTGCAAATCCCAGCGGCATATGGGTTAAGGCTCAGCTTCACAGTCTGCCATTGATGCAGGGCGAGCTGGGCAGCCCGCGTGCTTCAGAAAGAGAGGTGAATCCGAATGACGGCGTCTYGAACCGAACTTGCCTGCAGACGGGGGGGTGTTCGGGGCGTGAACGACGAGGTTCAGTGCCGCGAGCTCAGTTCTCGTGCCAGCCCCCCGTCCAGAGAGAGGACCGGTGGAGTGCCGTGCCGTTGGCCGYGCAGAAGGGTGGCCTTTCGCAGGAGATGGGCATTTTCCTGGTTGAAAAAAAGAGCATCAAGACCAATAAACCAAATACTGAAAATCGATGTGATAAAAGCTGCTCTTCTGAAGTGTTTTTGCTTCTGAAGGGAGGAGGAGTTTGGAAAGGCRGTCTGCCCTGTCAGGGAAAGGCCACTCTGTCTAGAAGTCCCTAGATAAGTGTGGAAACACGAGTGTGACGGTGCCCTTTGCTATCACAGGGGAAGAAGCGCTTTAAAAAAAAAAGCATTGTTTTTGCAGAGGAAAGCAACACCACACAGGCAATCTTCTTTAGCCTTTCGTCTGTTGACTTGCTGACACCGGTGGTGGCCTTCCAAGACGAGTCCTGAAACCACCCCTGCTGCTGTACCCACCATGGGTGCTCCTGGCCCATGGAGTTTTCTTAAAGGGAGGATTTTGCTTAATGTTTAACAGTGATGCCCTTCTCCAAAGTGTATTGGTTGGACTTAAATAGAACTAGGGGAATCCAGTTTCCGTTGCTTTGTCAGAGCTGCAGATCTGATTTTCAGCAAGAGGAAAGTTGGGAAGGCTTTTCTCCGAATCCAGCTAGTGAATGATGCGCTCAGCGCTGCAGGTGCGCTGAAACTTTGATGGAGCTATTTTGCAGGTGTTGGAAACAGCTTTTATTAACCCCCTGCATCCAAACACTTCCAAAGTGCTAGAGCTGGTAGTTGCTGTGCCTGGCTCTGAGCTGCCCTCCTTGGGCAGGGCTGGGGTTCCTGCTTGCTAGCAAGGTTGTGACCGTCAGGCAGCAGAGCGTTCGGTGGGCTCAGGCCCCGCAAGGCTGGGGAGGCTGCTGGAGCTCAGGAGCGAGTCGCGCTTCCCTGGCCCTGCTTTTCCTTGCTCTGCTCTAGCAGCCTGCTGAGAACGTGCGCGGGGAGAAGCGTCGCCCTGGAGCAGCAGCTCCACCAGCCTTCACAGGTCTTCAGCATCGGGTTGGGCCTTTGCTTGTTGATCGCCTGCACGTGCACATCGCCCTGCCCCCTTCACTGCAGATTAGCTCCTGGTGGAGGATGAARGGCCTGATCCTCCCTGCTTTTCTGTAGGTTTGGTGTGTGGCGTCTGATGGTTTGCAACGGGGTTGCTGGTGGTGGACAGCCGTGAGCGCTGCTGCAAGACTGCCGCAGCCCTGCGGAGAGAGGCAGCTCCTCTGCAGGAGCCACAGATGCAGCTTCATCCTAGCATTGAAAACCAGCAAGTTTTCAATCAATCCAGCGTTTTTTAGCACGTTCTCAACTCCGTGCCTGGGGGAATGTGACTCCAGCTGCACCATGCTTCGGCTCAGGACAGGAAGCAGGTACAGCACACCCGGGGGAAGTGCCGGAGGAATTCAGGGAGGCAGAAAGCAATTAAATAACCTGGAATGTGTCCAGGTCTTTGGGGCTGTCACCCCATCTCCTACAAAACGTGAAGACCACATGTGGTCTGGAGCTCAGTGTTATTCCTCCTTTGAGATGCAGCATCTCTGGCACCGTGACCAGCACAATGTTTCCTTGGTACAGAATACGAACCAGGCTCCAGCTACAACCCCCCCCCCCTTCCTTCTCCTGCAGCAGGTCAGGGTGGTCTCCGGTGGCTTTGCTGCATGAGCTTCCGCTGCGCCAGCACCRGTGCCGAGACTGGACTCCGCTGGGGCTTGTCATAAATATCCTCGTGTGACTTTCCAAGCAACTTCTTGGACCATTACTAGCAGACACTATATTTATCCCAATGCTGACACATCTTTAAATAGCTTGGGCTACGTTACAAGCTCCCTGTTTAAGGAGTTTACCACGATGGCTTCGTTGAGTGCAGCTCTTTCAGAGCAGTTTGAAAAGGACCAGAGCTTCCCTAAGCAATGCTTTGATCTAATATGTTCCTCGCAAGAAAGAGTTGCCAGAGGCTCTCCCTTCTCTGTCAGGACTTTGTTATCCCTCTGCAAACAGTTCTTCCTCCTTTCTTTAACTTTCTCAAACCACTTCTCCTACCATCTTCCACATCCTGCTGAACTGCCTCCAAATTTCTAATCACTCCCCTTTCCCTCCAGTTCACCTTGGAGTAAATGACTTATTTCTAAACCTCACTTAAGAAGCATGATTTCACTCCTTTGGCTGGGGTGCCCTACTCCAAAATTGGTGGGACATCTGTTTGCAATGCAGCGATTTAAAGCTGCAGCTTTTTTTTTTTTTTCCTCCTGATGCTTCTTCTTGGCTCTTCTCACTTAAGTTTGGCTTCTGCTAATTCATGATGATGACAGATACATCCTTAATTGCAGAATCACTTTGCACCTACCTCGGGCCTCTGCTAGCCCTGATGCTGTGCGAGCTGCCCGCAGCCCAGGGTTCGGTGGAGTGGCTGTATGTCCAAATTTCTTTTTAGTGTGCCTTTATTTATTTATTTATTTGACCGCGCTATCTTTTAATGATGACAGTGTTGCCAAATAACTGCTGRATCTAAGGTTTTAGCAGCACTACCTTAGAAATGCCATCTATGGGAAACGAATCAGAATCAAGGACTTTTTTGGGTGGTAACCACCGGCTGCAGCAGCTTTGCACCGTTTTCAATAACGGTCCTTTACCAGGAGAAGGACCAAAGCCATCCGATGGAAGGGAAAAAGCTGGTTTGGGTTGGGCGAGGGCCTCAAGAGAGCGAGCTGACTTTGAAGCCCTGGGTTTCTCAGCACCCTTTGCAGACAGCAAAAACAAAAAAAGGGGAAAGGAGCCGCGGAAAGGGGCACGGCTTCGCGTCRGGAGGCGTCCTGGGAAGCACCGTGCCTCGTCCCCGCGGCGGGCGCCCAGCCCCGCGCTCCCTCCCTGCGCCGCTGTGCCCGTATCCGCATTCGGCGCCTCGTCTCCATCCCCCTCTCGCTTCGCGCTCACGCTGCTCTTCGCTGGCAGCTCTTCTCCTCGCCGGGACCCTTCAGCTTGGTTTCAGCCCCTCTGCGTCTGGTTCTGCTGCGAGCACAAGTCCCTGACCGCTGCTCTGCCTTCTCACAGTGTTGGGTTTAAACTTTGCCCTTGTTTTATAAAAACACATGGTTTTGCTTAGCACTAGCTAAGGAATGACAAGCCGTGTGTCTCGAACGTGTATCTGCCAAGGTAAGTAATCTCTGCTGTGAACTYGCACGATCAACGCTCGTGGCTATTTGTTTTCCTATGTATAGCTTAACCAGCTGCTGGTCCCGAACATTTATTGATGTTTTCTTTCTCTCCAACGTTGTGGCCGTGTTGAACTAGGCAGTCTGTCGTCCGACACCGAGCTGATAGCACCTTCTGCCATTCGCTTTCTTTTATGTAAGAGTTATGTTTTGAGAGGAAACTTTGCAGGAAGACCGTATCACGGAGCCGTTTTTACTGGCCGCTGAACTTTCTGACCCGTTTAGGAACGGACGTTTGGGTTCACAGAGGATGAAGTTTGTAATAAATTTCCAGCGCGTCCGTGTTTGTTGCCCGTGGCTCCGCCGCGCTTGCCGGCTCGATGGCTTTATTTACATCAACAGCCGCAGTTTAGACATGTTGGATGGGAACAACTGGAAACTATTTGCACTGTTTATGCAGTCTCCATAGTTCTCCATAAAAGCTTATACTGAAAAATTTTAAGTGTTTTGAGCCATGACATAACCAAATTAGTCTTAAAGTCTGTGTAGAAAGATTTTCAGTTATGGTATGAATCCTCAGCAAAGGACGAGGGTTTCCTGTAAAAAAGCGTGCTTTGCAGGACTGYCTCTGCAGCATGACACAGGCAGGAGTCTGAAACCATTTTGCTGGCGTGCACACGTTGCTTTTGCAAACAAAAACAAGTCTTCACACTTTGTCACTCAGTGTTTGCTTCTTACCTAGCGTTTTAACCGCAGATAAGCGCATAGAGAAGAGTGTTACCGATTTAGGCTGCACACCGAGTGCTCCAAGTTAACAAATGCCGCTATCTCAAGTACYTGCACAGTTTTTGTAGCAGCAAGTGTATTGCTTTTGTATTGCTTTCTCCACAAGTTGCCATGGATTTAGCGCATAGCATGATAAACAGTAGGTTTGGGGACTTGATAAATCAGCTAAATCTTGACAAAGAAGAGGTTTGTTTAGCTCAGAGGCTCTCTCCAGATTTCACAGTGACAGAYGCACAGGACAGTTTTTGAGGAAGCTTTAAAATGGATTTTGGGAGCTATCATCACTTCCCTTTACAGTGAAGAGAAAAAGAGGTTTGAAACATGGGTGCTAGCTGATAATCTGCTCATGGAGATGATCATTTTGTTTAGTTTTTTTTTTTTTTTTTTTTTTTTTTTTTTTTTTTTTTCCATGTAGTCTATGCATAGAGGCACCGAGTGCTCCTAGTATGTTTCTAACCCCAAGGGAAAACTGGGCGCAGCCCGAGGCTCAGCCTGAGCTGCGTGCTGGTTGTACCCCTGGCCTCGCCTGGAGAACCTCAGCCTGTGCTCCTGGCACCGGCCGCAGGCTGCTTTGCTTTGGTCCAGAGATCGCCAGGCAAGAAGCAGCTGGCACAGACCCTGGAGCTGCTCAGTACGTGCAAGCTAGGGCCAGACCCAGCAAAAACACAGGCGGGGAGCAAAGCAAAGCAAACGCACTCAGGTCCACAGGGGAWGACGGGGAGTGTAGGGGGCATTTAAACTCAGAGAGGCATCGGAGGAAATCAAGCCAGTGCAGCTAARTAAATATGGGCATCTTCCAGTGCTCGGGCTCCCTGGCAGCCTTACTTACAGTGGCCTCGGGATGGACATCACCCGAGTGCAAAGAGTGACAAACTTAGCATAAAAAAAATCCATCCGCTGCCGCAGAACAAGGCCTGGAGCGTGGGGATAGCAAAGTGTCGGTTCACAAAGTCTTCCAGGGGCTTGGCCTGTCTGTGATCTCGGGCTCAGTCACGGAGCAGACAGGATCTGGCTTTCTCCTGCGTGTCCTGAGTGYGTTTCCTCCAGCCTGTGGTGCGCTCTAAGTTTGTTTTTGTTTGTTTGGGATTTTTTATTTTTTTTTAATCTACCTGGGAGGATTTCCTGAGCTGAGTCTATTCTGGGCATGCTCTGAGCTCCTGACTGGGGACACTATATTCAGCGCYGAGGTTCCTCTGGGTCTGGCCGAGCAGGTTGCTGTATAAATACACAGGGCACAACAATCCCTATGTCCGCTTGAGAAAGTGCAACACTCGAACCCGGCGTTTAAAAATAGCCCAAACGGAGACGGAGACATGAAAGGAGCCCACAGAAGGTCCACAAAACACAAGCCCTTTAGTGCGGCGGGGGGACTGGGGCTGGACTAACAACTTCACCAGCAGAAGGAGATCTAGTAGCCAGTGGCACTATGAATAGGCTGCTTGTGGAACGGCTTACGTGCAATTTGCACGAGCAGGGAGTCTGCATAAGCAAAAACAACATTCAATGCAATCTTTTAAAAAGCGCTGCTTTTTCAATCCACGTTTAACTTTAACATTTAAACTGCCGTGGATCTGATACCGCTAGATTCAAACTCATTCCACTGCAGAAGCGTACGGAAGGATGAAGGGCAAAACTTGCTAGTCTTGATCTTCAGGTGAACTTGGACGTCTCCATGAGCGTTTTTCCTGGCTCTCTACCTTAGACYGAGCAGATAATTTAACACGTTTGCGCAGTTTCACAGCAGTGCCAGCGGTTCTGCGGCTTGCTCGCTAGTGAGCACCATCTTCTAGGTGCTGGAGAAGCAGCGAGTTCTGCTGTAGGGCAGCAAGCAGGCGGGACTCGGAAGGGGCTATTCCGCAGAGCGGCAGCGGCAGAGCCCTGCGGAGCTCCCGGCCGCCGGCTGCCGCGTCCCACCACCGCCCTGTCCCATCCCACCGCACCAGCGCAGGAGGAGCCGCCGCTTCGGGCGAGCTTAGCCCCGTTGGGGCAGGGGAAAGCGGAGACGTGGCGTCTCGGGTGAATTCCTTGAGGAGGGTTTAATTACCAGACCCGCGAGCTGGCAGTTTAGCACGGCGACGTCTGCCTTTTCCAGGTGCCGTCGGATCCGATTAAACTGCTGGRCGTTGGGCTGAGCTACTGGGCTTTGGTGAACCAAACTCAAAAGCAACTGTAAAGCTGGGGGGAGAGGGAGAATCCTAAACCCAAGCAAATCTGGCTCCTGGAAAAGGTACCAGAAACTGCTGTGAGCCAGCAGCAATCCGGGAGAATTCCTCTGCATAGCCAAGGGAAGTGGGTATAAAAAATACGAATTAGAGATGAAGCCTCAGCAAGAACCCAGATCTGCAGCCGTGAACTTGGAGGAAGCTCCAAGCTTTACAGCTCCCAAGTCATGTACGTAAGCACCTCCCGGGGAGCCTGGGCTCCCCCGGGGCCGGTGGCACGGTGCCCCCGCCGGCGACGAGCCCGAACCGCGAGAGGCAAAGGGCCACGGGTTTCGAGGGCGACTTAAAGCCGTGCCTGCAGCCTAGTCATGCTCTTGCRCTCAACTCTGACGTACAGCTTTTCCAGCTGCCCCAGAATGAGGAAAACATCATAGAAAATACTAATTATTTTCCTCTCTGTCACTATTAAAAAAACTTATCTGAAAAARTGCCTGCAAAAGTGTGCAAAACTGTAAATATGGGAATAAACASTCCCACAAGTCATCTGCTGTTAATTTACAGTTGAAGCGATTCATTTTAATCCAAAAAGAGCAGAGCGGCTTTTGGTCTCTCAAGACCATTGCAAATCAGACTTGCTCTCGTAAGCAGAGGAGTCGGGGGGCCTGTGCTTCCCCCAGCTGCGTTGCTTCGCCACAAGTGTTTAGTGCTTTGCCACCTTCCTTCTCGGAGGGTCACTGGAACGTGTTCTCCTTCTGCTTTTCATATCAAGCTGAAAATATAAAGCCTCTGTACGGCCGCAGCGGGCGCAGGCGGGAGTCCTCCTTTGGTGCTCCTCAGACCTAGAGGACGGCTCCCCCCCCCGGGGCACCTTTTCGCCCAATTTGATCGCCTTTCTCCCTTCCCACGCTTGTGCCGATGCTTCTGCTCCTCCTGGTTGCACCTCTTGTCCTGAAAGCCCTTTCCAGGCTCCTAAMAAGCACCGTGCAAAATAGATGCCGGGCATGGCTCGGCTTGGCCCCAGCCRCGTGGACTGCACGAGCCGTGCCGCGTAGCTGCGAGGGAAAATTATACGGGAAAAGAGCAAATGCACGTTGCCTGCTTTATGTTTTCATTTGCCTCCCCCGCCCCGGTGTCAAGGAAAGACCTGGGTAGGGTACAGCAGTGATGCGCCGCGGCTGCGAGCACCGCTGGGTTCGGTGCCTTTCGCCACGTTTGAGTCCTCGCAGCTGGCCGGCGTGAGTTAACTACCTCCTCGAAAGAAGAATTTGTAATTTTTGCAAAATGACGAGAAGCCTGATAGAAACAGCTGCTTTGCGGTATCCAGGGCGAAAGACCGTTTTGCAAAGGCTAAAGCAACGGCGAGGCGGTGCCGCCCCGGGAGAAACCCGCGGGGGTCTGGCTGCGCCCTCTGCGCCGGACCCGCTCTTCCGTAGCGGGAAGTAATCCCGGATTCACCGCGGCTCTTTGGGGGTTCGGGCGCGCGGGCCGGGAGCCCGGCGTTCGCCTGCTCCTTGCTCCGTGGCCGCGGCACCTTGCCCGCGGAGCCCGGGAACCCCGCGGAGCGGCGCTGGCGCCGGCCGGCCGCAGAGCCCTGCCGGAGCCGCCCCGCGGAGGCTCTGTAACCGAAGCCGCAGGAATAACACGGCGAGCGGAGCGGAGACCTGAGCATCTGCCATCGGATTTCATGCACTTGGAATTTTAAAAATATATAGACTGTTGTTGYTGAAAAGCACGGAATGAAATCTAGTCTTATGCAATCCTTCCCTTCCTTTTAGCCCTTTAAATAGGCACATGTAAGTGATTAGCACAACCTACTGAGGCTGTTTCTTGCTGTTTGTGCAATCCTCAACATGTGCTTTGTCTTTCAAGTCCTAAGTAAACGTATTCGGCATTTCTTCCATAAGGGACTTTGCCAGCCTAACAAAATGCCGTTGGGTTACCACGTTTGCGCAGCCGGCGGTAACTCCTGCCTCCTCCCGGCTCTCCGCCCAGGGCTGCGCCGTGCCCCGTGTTGGAGGAGCACGGGGGGGTCCTGCTGTCGGCCGCCGGCAACGGCCCCGGCAGGCGATGTCCCGCCGCCAGCGCCGTGCCCCGGGCTCCGCTTTGCAGAGTGGCTCCTGGCGCCCGGCTCAGGCACACGCCGGCGGAGGGGGCAGGTGCAGCGCTAATGAGAAGAGGTGATGGAAAAGACAAGTGAGGACAGCTTTTCTGCATCTGGGCCTGGTACGGATGGGCAGGTGATGGCCAATCCACGTCTCCCAGATCGCAGGCTGTGAGCTGGGAACCAGAGGGAGGTGAGGAACCCGCTCTAGGGAAGCAAAGATGTCCAAAGAGTTCATCAGAGAGCATCTTGCTGAGGGTCCTAGCCATTTAACACACCAAGTGAGCTGAAAACAGTGCAAATGTTGCAGAAGATAAATACATGGCATGTATACATAGAATTGTAGAATTAAAGAGAAGTTAAGATTGAAAACGTCTAAGTGTAAAGGCGGAGAGAAACGCTGACAGGTGGCCGGCTGCTCGGGTAGATCTCACCGTGGTCCTAATGATAAACTCCAAAGAAACAAGGGCCGGATCGCGCTTGCAGCGGGGAGCCCCAGCGTGAACCCGTGTTCGGGGCGGAGAGACGCTGCCTCGCGGCTGAGCCCTTTTTTCGTTGTCTAAACACTGCTACAAAACCTGCAAGCGCAGCGAGTGCAGGCACCTAACTCAGACCGAACAGGTCCAAGCTGATCTGCCTTTCTCAGAGGTTGTAGATGAACAGTTTGCTGCTTCTGTAACTCTTACCTATGAAAACTTCCTTGATTCTTTTTCTCTTGCTGAGTCTTTTTGACTAAACACATGCAGAATGCTGCTGTCTGTTAAGGCCCATCAGGGCCTACCGAAAGGTCTGCAAAAAGCTGTCAGCAGTACTCGAACCCCTGGGCCTTCTCTGCGTGACTTCCTATACGCTCTTTAGTTTTGGAGTACTCTTTCTGATCTTTGTTTGCACARTGCTTTGGCCTCCTGATCCATGGTGGTTTTCTGTGCTCTCCTAAGAGGTGCAACACAGAGTAGACACAGGCTACGTGCCCAGCTCGTGCACCAGATCTAAGTGAACGTTGACCCAGATACCCAAATAGGGTACCYAGCATTTCCTTTGTTTATGCTGTGTGGATGTGTCCATTTGTAGTGAGAATATACATATTTGTGGACTTTGAGAGTCTGTGAAATACAAGATAAGAAAAAAGTTGTTGGTTTTAGGTTTGGGGTTTTTTTCTCAAAAGATCTATTTTGACCCAGGTTCATGCAGTACCTGGGAGGAAGGATGGGTCCTAGGACTACATGYGCTAGAAAGAACCAGCCTTGGGTACAGGCATGTGCAGCACTGCGGTAGCAGCGTGGAGAGCATAGGTCCTGCTGGAGCAGGGAGCTCCCGTGCATGGAGCAGCAATGCTGCAAAGAGCACAAGGACAGCATCACTTCAGCGCTTTTGCCTGTGGCTCGTGGCTAATCCAGTCCGGAAGCATTCTGGCTTTTCCTAAATCTCTTTGTTAACATATGGACATATGGRGAAGGGAGTCGCTAAGCTATTGGGAACAGGGAAAGATTCACTAAATGTGAAAAAGCAGGTGAATGGGCTGAAGCAAGTGACAGAACGGAGATGATTATGATTTTCCTTCTAACTTCTGTGTTCCTGGGAAATAAGTAATCAGCCAAGAGTCCAAAGTCCATGGGCAGGCCGGTGAGTGCTGGCGGAGTTGAACGCACAGGGGCACCGCGTGCCCGTTGCGAGCGCGTTGGGTCCTGCCGTCTCACCCCGTCCTGAGCTTCCCAACGCGCGGAGTCACCCGCGCGTCCCTGCAGTTGAGATGCACAGTGGGGCATCCAGGGCGCGTCTGTGCTCCGCTCCCCCCGCGCCGGTTATCTGTCTCTGTGGCTGCACCTGCCTCGAAACCGGGCGGAAAGCCGGCAGGCCCGGGAGCTTGGGAACGAGAAGTCACACAGCCTCACAGCCTTGCAGAGGGCCGCCCGTTAAATAGCCAGGCGCGCTGCTCTGCGAAGGACAAGTACGATCGCCCCGCCAAAAAGCTCCTCTTCCTGTCTGTTGGACCACAAAACCCATGCTTGAGAAACACAGTGCAGCACCTGTTGCTCCGAGGGTTGTTTCTTCAGGTTTGTCRGAAGGGGAAAATAACTGTTTTAACACATAGCCAGCGTATCGCAATAGCRTGTGGGTCACCACACACCTGTTAAGTGAAAATCTTTGTACAAATAAGCTTTAATATGTGCCGAAGTTGTGCTCGTGTTTAAAGCATACCTGAGTGGCAGAGATGCACGGTGAATATATAAAATACAAGCAGCGTTGTTTGGTAGCAACAAGGCATGGTGGTGTGGAGCAAAGATCGGAGAGCTTGGGGAGACAAGAGCTTCCGTGATCCTGGGCATCCTTCTCCCACCTACCAGCGTGGCCCCATGGCCACCAGCTTATCTGGCCAGGGAAGTGGCCTGCTGCTCCTCTCGGCCAGCTGTAGCTCTGCTACAGCGAGATCATGGRTGGGCAGTAAGAAACTTGGTACATGCTCCTGCACCGCTGTGGTCCCCATGTGCGTGTTATCGGTGGCAGAGAGCTCTGCTCCCATCCAACCCRGCTGGTCTGCATCATCTCCCCAAGCCCAGAAGAGGCAGAAGCTGATGTCTTTGGATATCCTAGCTTGATGATACYGGGCAGCTTTACTACTTTGGTCTAAGGCGGATTCATGGCCCATTTATGCTGCCAGCTGGACCTGAAATAAATGCAATGAGGCCAAAATAGCCTTCTTGTAAATAAAAATTATTTTCCAGATGAGCATCAGTGTGAGATCTAGTCACTGTCCCTGCCCTAAGYAACTGTTTAAGTCTTTAGAATGAAGTGATCAAGTAATCTAGAAATTAAATTTATTTTCAAATACATGTTGGGTTATAGACTAATTCTAGGACAARGAGTTAAACTTGTTTCCTTTTCTCCTCTATTTAAACTCATTTCATTGTGTACAGAGCATATCTGAGATAACCCTTTTGCAGTAAACATGCGTTAATACAAGATTCTGCAAGGAAATTGTCTAATGTTTTTTTAAACCAGGGCTTCAAGTGGATTCTTCTATAATTCTCAAGGTCATTGTTAAATATTTTAAATAGTTGGTCAAATGCCAAACTATTTTCATTGCCTGAATTTCTCTCCTTGGAGAATTCCTGCAGACAATGAAATGTGACATCTTCAACATTTGTGTCAAAGGCAAACTTACCATGACAATCAGTTTTGTAACTCAGGAACTTAATTAAATTCTGTGTTGTGCTGAGCAGGACAGAGAGTCTCGCAGTATATTTAATTGTYAGTTCTCTGTGGCATCCTGTATTGCAATTATTGTAGCTTCTCTTTTTCAATTTATAGCAATCTATGTTTTTCTGTCAGCTTATTGCCTACAATGTAGGACATACTGTGTTTCCCAGGCTGGGAATGTTTCGGAGAGTGAGACTCGACTGCCGTTCGTGTTTGCAATGTGCAATGACCCGTCTCTGGGCAGGTGCTCAGCCGTTGCCGCTGGAGAGCGCAGATGAGCTCCGGGAGAGACGCGGAGCTGGTCGGGGGCTTGGCTGATCAACGCYGCCCTTCGAAGGCTCCCTCCTTGCTGCATTTGCATCGTGTCAGGCCAGGTGGTGAGATGACCCCAGAGGCTTTAGGAGGTGGCCAGCCTTCAGCTGRCCATATGGGCAGCAGGGATAGAGCAACCAAGAGGACCACGCTGGAGATGGCAAAAGTGTGCTCATTTAATCTGCTCCACTTCTAGGCACGCTGRGAGGGTGTAAAACAAGATCTTACTTCTCGGTTTGTGAGAAATTGAGCTTGAAGTCACTGGCAGCCCCCCAACTTTCCAAGAAAGCCTAGTCAAGGCATCRGAAAGACTCCTTGGCACTTTGGATCACATCTTAATCAACAGAGGAACAAATGAAAAGGTTTGGATCTTGCTAGACAGTTTGGTTTTATATTTTCTGAATTTTATACTGGAAAGAAACTRGTTAAGATTTGTGTGATGCACTTACCACCACCACTTCGATTTCATTAGGGAAGAAGCTGAGGGGGCTTAGCTGAGGCTAAGCAACCTGCAGCACGGAAAGAGGGTTTCTCCAGTCGATACCCTATCTGCTCTGTGGATGAACACTGACCAGAAACGTTCAAATGAATGCTGGGTTGTTCGCCTGCCCGGGAGCTCTTATTTGCTCTAAGAGGGGAGGAAGCTGAATTCTCCGAAGTAGGATTACAAGCAGATTTGGCATTTGCCTTCCTGTCGTTAGAACAAATGAGCCTTATTAGTCAGACAACAGACGAACCTGTACTTGACCGAATGAAACACAGTAATCTTTATTTCCCTCTAAACCATACCTTTGATTTCTGCGCTTGGTTGACACTGATATTCAAAAGTATCTGGAAGGAATTGGGCATTTATCCCTGTTGCAAATCTGCCGGCTGGGGATGGTTCATTTGCCTTAGGTTACCCATAGGCGGCTGAGCTTGGGTTTAGCGAGGGAACACGCGCTTTGCTAATCAGCCGCTTCCTTGCACCGCAGCAAGCGCCSTCGCTGCGTTCCTGCAGCAAGAAGGGAAAGTGCGGGTGACGGGTCKGTTTTTGGCAGGATATAGCCCGATTCTGACGTCTGCGCGTGACACGTCCCATAACCACCAAAGTGGCATTGGGCAGGTGGGGTGAGAAGGCTGTACGGAGATGCCTGCCCATAATTTAATGAGCGACACCAACGATCCTGAAAAATTTAATGAAAAAGCTTATGAAAGGCATTTAACTTTGTAGAGGAAACAACTTCTATTTTGCAATTACTTAATCTCTTCCCCCTCCACCTTGTTGCTTCACAGATTTTTTTTTTTTTTTTTTTTTTAGGGAAGGAAAAGGTAGGGTGAAGAGCTGTGATTAGTTTCTTCCTTTGCTTCCTTACTCTTAATGACAGTTCCAGGGGACCGTAATTCAGGTAAAGGCATACCATGAAATGGGGGGGAAGAGCTTTTCTGGCAGCGCGGCACCGCTTCGGGGTTCGTCCGTGACTGCTCTGCGGTGCGCCAGGCTCCCGCAGCACTGCAACGCGCAGGCTCTGCGGCGGCAGCCCGCCGGGCGGCTCAGCTGGCTGCTGCGAAAGGAGTTGTGCGTGGGCTCGCTTCGGAGCTGAAGGCACGCGTGAAACGTTGCCCTTCGCTCCTCGGATGTGGGTTTTGCAGCTTCTGTGAGGTGAGGAACTACGTTTCTAAGCACACGTTTCATAACCGGTATGTAATGCAGAAGAGATGGTGAGGTTCACAGGATTTACGGAATGGTTTTATGGAGCCGTCGTCCAGATCCAAAAGAGGCTGTAGCAACACCTTTTTGGTTGATTTGGGTGTTGGCGCGGTTGCAAACTGCCGCAGTGTTAGTGGAGAGGCGAAGATGGTGTCTGCAGCCTTGACCGACTCCTGGCAGCCGGCGCTTTTGGGCATTCCCGACTTGAGGGAGCCCCGCGGTGCCTTTTCGCAGCTCGCTCTGTCCAGCTCCATTTGTTTTTAATGAAGTAAACTTTTCCAGAGAAACTGTTCTTTAGTTTCTCTTTCACCAGACACGTTATATTTCTGGGAAAAAAAAAAAGAAAAAAACCCATGTCATTCATGTGCAGGAACCCATCCCCTCCATCGAAACTTGGAGCTGCCATCGCTTTTCTCGGTGGGAGAACATCAGAGTTGAGGAGTTTCCTAGTGTAAATGTTTCTTCCTAACCTTTAAGAGGAGCAGAGGGAGAGATTTGATTGGTTCCCCTAACCTCCAAGAAGCAAATTTGTCACTCAAAAGTGAAGAGATGCTGCAGCATAGCTTGGGAGCTATAGCCAGTAAAAGAAACATGCTGCTGCCCCTCTTCTCTCTCACTTGCACAGCAATGGTCCATGCCAGGTGATCTCTCACGTTCTTCTTATGCTTCTGCCCAAAGTAGTCTCCTTCCTGGCTTCTGCCCCTTTGCACCAGTGGCTTTGGCACGTCCCCGCTTTCCTGAGGTCACRCAACGTCCCCAGAAGTCGTTTGCTTTCTTGATGCCATGGTTTTCACCCGTGTTCCTGCTTCGTTCCCAGACAGGAGCAAACAGGTGGCCCTGGCAGCGCCGGCCAGCACGGGCCAGCGGCCCGCAGCGAGTGCCGTAGCCCGCGCTGGCATGGCGTGCGAGAGGAAGGCAGATTGGGTTAGGCTAATTAATGGTGCCTGCACCCAGGGTCAAAGCAAGGATGAGTTAATGTCATTCCCCTTTTTGTTATTCCTACTTTTATCAGTTTGAAATTTAATTTGCAAGCAATTTWTAAATCGTCTCTCAGCTGGGAATGTTCCCATCTCTCTAATTCAGTGCRAATCTTTTTTTCAAAATAAAATAACAAAATAATAGTTAAACAACACAGCATTRGAATCTGAACTACAAATATATTATGTATGTATGCTTGGACTTCTTTTGTTAATGCTGTTCCATCAAGTTAGCCCAGCCTTGGATGAGCAAGTTTTATTCTTATTGAGTTTTCACACGCAAATTCCCTTATAACTAAAGTCTTGCACACTGCTGAGTACAGAAGATAAATTCCTTATCTGTTTCAGTTCTACYGCTAACTAAAAATCTGGCTACTATAAACAGTAATACAGAGAYGGCGCTTGAGAAGCCCGTGGCTGGGGATGCTGTTGCTCTATGATCCCGTTTCTGGCCTGCTCAGTATTTGTTTTACACAGCTGCCTCCAACATCTGCTTTTCATCTCTGTCTTTTATCCATGCAGATATTCAAAAATGCCTTTCTTCTTTCTGCTTTGTGCATCTCCTGTCTTGTCACTGATATGTTCGACTAATTAAATTCAAAAGTCATTTTAAAATAGGCTATTACATACTCYGCACATAAGTAATTAAAGGGGGTAATTTCAATTGACTTCTGCATAAAGGAAGGTGGAGGAAGAGAGTAAAAAGAGCCTGAAATCACTCAGGAATCAAAAATCAAGCTGAGCTCAACCTGTACTTTTTGGGCCGAGTGCTGTTCCAGCCTTTCCACCTGAAGCCTTCGGAGCTGCTTTCCCAGCCTGCGGCCGGGGTCCTCGGGACCCAAGCTTCAGACCAGTCACGGTGGGAGAAGGCGACTGATTTTTCCATCTGCRCCTTGGCCGTGAATGCGTAGGTGGCCGGAGCAGGTGGCCAGGGCTTGTTTTAGAAGGGGTAGGGCTGAGCCTSGTGATAACAGCGCTGACTTCCCAGTGGACTGATTTTCTCCGGTGGAACAGGTCACAGACCCAACAAGCGTAGCTCTTGAACCTTCACGTCCTACAGGCTATGATGAAACGGAGCAATTTTTGCTCCTTGTGGTGATTTGCACCTTGCAGGATGYCAGTGCTTTGAGACAGCTGCTCGGTGACGGCTCCGGCGGGCAGTCGTCTCCCCATCCCTCCGGCCCCGGGGTAGATGCAAAGTTGTTGCTTTTGGATAAAGGAGGCTGCAGCTCTGAGGCGCTTCTGGAAAAAGCAAATACAACTTTTGACCTCAGCAGGGAGCAGAATTTTGCCTGGTTTGCAGGTCAACAGCTCCACGAGCCGAACAGGCTGGATAGACCAGTGCCTCCTCCCTGGGACAAGCAATACCCTGACCTCAGAAAAAAGCCCATTCCCTTGTCAGAAAACCACTCTCCGTTTGACTTTTTTTTTCCTCCAAGCTGTGTCATTTATCTCCTTGGACAAGGTTTGCCCTTCGAATAGCATCCCTCCACCTTACCGTGGGTCTGTGTTTCTGTGGCTAAGCTTCTCTCGGGTCTTCAATCAGCGGTTTAACTGGCAAATCCCTGTATCTTCAGGCACTTTAACAAAGTGTCTGTTCATTACAAAACATTACAAAAAGAAAGAAAAAAAGAATTAAAGTCAGTCCTTTGCCAGCTCCTCTGGCRATGCGTCTAGGCTCAGCCTTGGAGCAGGCGGGCGCGCGGGGGCAGCCGGGCGATCTCAGCCGGCTCACGCGTCCGCGCCGGCGGCAGCGATGCCCTGCCGCCGAGCTGTTACAGTAAACGGCCGGGGGGGGGAGATTACGGTTCCTGAAAATTGGAGGCAGGTMCCCCCCCTTCCCCGCGGGTCCCGAGCGGTGTCAACAGGCTGCTGTGCGGGCGCCCGGCGCGCGTCCCGCCCRGCTGCGGAGCCCCGCTGCGAGCCCGAGCGAAAGCCAGCAGCAACATGTTTACGAAATCCAAACGGCGCAAACACGCTTTATTTACACTGCTCGGACTAAAAACAGAAAACAGACGCTTCTGGCCCGGSTGTCTGTCTAGGCTGGTTTCAGGAGAGCGCGCAGATCGGAGCAGGGCTGGCGGGAATCGTCCCCGGGGAGGACGTGCGCGCCGGCGCTGCGCCCAGCAGCACGCTCCTCGCGGCTCGTGCGGAGCACCAAACCAGCACGGGCAACCCTACCTGTGCCTTTTCTTTTTTTTTTCCTCCTGCAAACACCTATTACTGGGTCATTTCCCCCRGTACCAGGTGCGCCGGAGGTATTCAGCGTCATCGTGGCTGGGCTGACGGCTTTGGCAGAAGGTGGGRTGCAGGAAAGCAGTTGATCGTGGTGCTGGAGGTGACCTTTCTGTGAGTAAAGAATTAAGGTTGCAGTCTGAGCTGCTCTAACACAGAGGAGGAATCTTTTTCCTGCAAAAAAAGGCATTTTAAGAAAATCAGATGAGAGAATTTTTGGCAAATAGAATGTTCCTTTTTTTTTAGATGGCAACTTTTGCTTTCAGTTTCCAGAAGAAAAACTGAAGTTTTTCTTTGTGCAAGGTCTTATTTAATTGAAAATGCAACTTTYCATTGAAAAGAAGATTCCAGAGAAGGGTTTCACTCAGCCGGGGTAGGGCACGTAGTTAAATGTGCATTCCTGCATCAAGAAATAGCACATGCGTGTTTTTCTATTGCTTATCTTTACGTTACTTGGGTCTTTTGCGCGCGGTACACACAGACTAACATAACTTGATTTTCAGATGAGTTTGCTATACATTGATTTCCCAGTTATTTTAACGCACTGGGGAAGGGGGGGCAGGGGCGGTGGTGCAAGAGCAGGCGGTTGCATTTTCACGCCTCTGCCACCCAGCCGCGCGCAGCGAGCTCGGCTGCGGCCTCTCCCGCCGCGCTGACCCTGCTCGCCGTGCCCGTGTCCACGAGCCAGCACGGGGGGCCGTGCCCAGCCCCGGGGCCTGCTGTCCCTTCCACTGCAAACCTAGTGGGACAGATCTATTCCTCTGCACTGGCTTTGCAGCAGTTTAACCTCCTTGACGGCAGTGAMATAAGCCCTGGTGCAAGGGAGGCCGCAGTTGCCCCCCGGGTGATTTATTAGCTCTCGTTGCAGCGTGCAAAGCCGAGCTTCCCAGGCGGGGTTGCACGAACGGGATGGAGGATGGAGGCGGCAGGTCCCCGTCCCGCTCCGGAGCGGCCACCGCTCTTTTTTGGCTGGCCTCGGGGTTGCTTTTCCAGCAGAGGGCATTACAGGCAAGCGAGAAAAGAGGATGCCCGTGAAAAGAAGCGATTCTGGAAACGCCCCTAGAAATAAGAGGGCGAAGAGGAATGGGGCGCTGCCCGCCGGCAGCCTGCCGGGGGGCTCTGGCGAGTCCCGCGGCTCCCGGCCCGGAGCCTGCTCGCCAAGGAGCCTCCTCCCCTGTAGAAATYGCTCTCTTCCTTTATAAAACACCCTCGATGTTTACTTTAAATGTAATTTTTGAAGTATTTCTGCAAACTGAAGAAAACTGAGCCAGCTCCTGTTTGAAGGGATGTGATTGCTTCCTCGCTTTCTGGGATTTTTAGACATTGGTGTCAAAATAGCAGCATTTTTCCAGGATAAATCACTGTGTTTTAGTAATGTAATTCACCGAAGGGCGCAAAAGCATCTTTTCAGTTAGCTCTGTTTGTTGTGGCTTGTGTGAGGTCTAAGTTAAAGTGTTGTTTGGGTCATTAATGCTTAAGAAAACAAATACCTRGAAGATGACCTAGTTGCAGAAGAATACTTTCCTGTCTGCCTGTTGTCTTCTCAGAAGYGGCCCCTGGATTGTCATCCAGCTTTCTTGGAAAAAGGCCCTTCAGCAAAGGCATGAGGAACGTTTCGTTCGGGCCTTGGTAATCGAGTGAGGAGAATGCGTTTAGTTCCAAGTTTGTTCTAACAGCTGAGCCCTGGTCGTCCCACGTCCCGGGAAGCTCCGTCTTTCTGCACCGTCACATGCCAGTCCCCAAAGCACCTTTTTTTGCAACTTTCTGCTCTCGTCTCGCGTAGCGGTACCGCGGCGATGTGATTCACGCCTGAAAGGTGCTTAAAAGGACCGGCACGGTCCAGCGGTCCCTGCCGCTCTTTGCTGCCCTGGTTCCCCGCTCCGGCGCTCCGGGCCCCAGCCGAGCCCGTCGGACGGCAGCGAGGAAGCGTCTGGGCAGCTCTTGCGAAAGCCGAGCCCGAGAGAGGAGCGAAAGCGCGAGATTTCCGCCGTGCTGACGCAGGAGCAGCAGGGCCGCGT
>NW_028185317.1:1733287-1749485 GCF_003343005.1 Rhea americana | reverse complement strand
CGACGCTGCTCTTGGGCGGGTGCTGCTCCCCAGGGAGCACCGTGCCGGGATTGCTCCTCCGCCCGTGGCTTGGCTAGCAGCGGAGGTAGACGGGCCGCGCGCGCCGTGGGGCTTCGAGGTGCTCCGCAGGCAGCCTGGGGCTGCGGCGCGTTGGGCGGCTTTGCTGCGCGCCGCCTGGCAGGCGTTGGAAAAGAGAACCGGCCCCAAAGACAGCGCTTGGTCACGAGCCTCGCGCGCACTGCGGCGCAGCCCCGGCCGCCGCTCGGCTTCGCTCCTGCCCCGCTTCCGGGAGAGTCTCCCCAAAATAGCAAGCTGGTGTGTTTTCCTGGTCGGCAGATGATCTTCTAGAAAATTTTTTTTTTTTTCCAGCTTTGGAGCGATTTGTCTAAGGTCGCCAGCACAGTTTCGCAGAGATGTCTCCTGGCATGATTCGGMCCTTTCCGTGACCTCTACCACCCTGGCTGGCAGAGTTTCTTTTTACTCATGCAGTGGCTGTGAAAAATGCAGGAAGCTGCTGTCACCAAATGCAAATCTCGTCTGCAGCTGCCGGCCCGGCACYAGATCGCTCCCCTCCTTGCAGTCCTTCAGGCTGCGCGTTGCACGGGCCTKCTCCATCCCCTGGCAATACCACTGCAGAGAGATGCTCTGCCTTTCCTTGSGTCCAAGAAAGGCTTCTGCAGCCAGGGAGAGGAGAGGATTAACTAGGTTTCCTCAGGTGATTGAAGAACGTGGGAATCTGTAACATCCATGAAATGAGAGGAAGAAATGTTCTAGTTTTTCACTACAGAAAATAGGTCCAAGTTTTTGACAAATGCAGACCACTCCGTGAACCTTTCATAGAGAGCAACCTYGGTGGTACAGCTCCAAGATTGCGCRKCCTGGTTTGTGAGCCAGCCTGAATCATTCAGGGAACAATATTTAAAGTAAAAAAAAAAAAAAAAAAAAAAAAAAAAAGGTCTATTAGCAGAACTGTGGAGAAATCCCCTTTCTTTCAATGAGCTTAAAGCTTCAGATGAGAATGCAAAGCTTGGGAATGTTGGGAATGTAGGGTCTGTCATCAGCCACAAAGTGCTTTGGGGATTCCAGCTATGCAAATCACCCCCAGTTTTGGGCGGCTGCCCAGACTGATGATCTCAAGGGACAGAACTCTCTTGCAGAGCATCGCTTTCCGTTTCAGCAGCTGATCACTGCCAGTAACGTGGCTGTTTGGCGTGGGGTGGCTGGTGGCAGGTCATGCACTGCTCCGTGGTGTGGCACGCTAGCAAGTGCCTTGTCAGCTGCTGCAGTTCCAGGGTGATCACTGCTGAGACATCCAGGAAGAAAAGGAGTTTAGTATCCTCAGGTTCTGCTCCTRCTGGTGGACATTCAGGGCTGGCACTCTTGTCTGGTCCCTTCTGTCAGCAGTAGCGCCCGTGGTCCCTGCTAGCTGCTGGACTGCTCAAAGCGCACGGCATCATCCTGCATAAGCAGRCTGACTCCTCGGAGCAGCCTGGGGGGTGGTGGAGAGAAGGCAGCAGCAGATCTCAAACCCACAGTTCAGGGTGTGCAAGAGCCGTGCTAGCAGAGGGAAAAGCTAGAGACTGATTGGTCTCTTGTGGACTTATTTCAAAACATCGCTGAATACTGTACCCAAAGCAGAAATACTTCAGTCTTCAGATAGCAAGAAGAGGGTCTCCTCTCAAACAGCAGCCATGAACTGCTTTCCAAAACTGTACGCAGACCCTCTATCAGACTCCAGGGCAGACATGACTTTCAAGCTCCCCAGGGGCTTTGTACTTATAAGGAAATGCTTTCTATTATCAATCTCATCATCCTTTATAAGGCTTATTTCCTTTAAGTTTGCGAAGGTGTTCAGAAGTGGGGCTGATGGGGATCAGATTGCTGGCAGGGGTGCAGTAGTGAGAATGTGGATTTCCTTTCTGCTGCTTAGCTCTAGAAAAGGAGATGCAAGCAGGCAGCGTCTCTCTGTCATTTGGTGTTTCTCTGCACCCCTGTTTCCTGTGTAAGGAATCAAATTTGGTTCAAGTGCAGCTAGCTCGCTAATAATAATCTTGTCAAATTTGACTGTAATAAGGTGATAATCTTTTCTTTATATCATACCTAAGAGAATCAGTTACCTGAAATTTTATTTTACACTTCTGTTAGCTTTGGTGAGTATGTAATGCAACTTGGGAACCTCTGTTCCTCAAATCATGTCACTTGTGGTGGAGCTTTTAAGCTCCACTCCAGACCTGATCCATAGTCACTGGAATCAGACACAAATTAGGTCTCCAACTTCAGCACAGATGAGAGAGTTGCCATCAGGCTGTGAGGTGCTCTTCATTTTCTYGGGATTTTTCTTACAAACATGTCAAGGTGGATATAAAACTATCAAAGCAGCAGGAGCAGCCATGCTTATATGGCCATATGGTTACTTTGGCAAAATGATAACAGTCCCTAGGCTTTTGTGCTCTTTCTTTTCTTGTTTATTTAATGTTCAGAACAATTCTGAGGGATTTATTTGTGTAATAGAGTGTGTACTTACAAGATGCTGAAAGAAAATCTCAGAGTCATGGRATTATTTGTTCCTTTGTGTATATTCCTCAGATTTCAAATAGCAAAACTCATTAAGGAGCTCATTGGTACAAGAGCAAGCAGAAGGATAACAGATTGCCCAGCTTTGGCATAAGAATCTGCTGCTGCTCTTATTCCCTGCTCCATGTTTGTGTTTGCATTTTGTATTTGCTGGGCTCCTAATGGTCATRCATGCTGGGATATGCGCTAAGACCGTACGTGCTGCAGCTGACAGTCCAGTGTACACCTTTTAGTGCAGAGCTGGAGCCTTGCAACAGATCTTTCTGAGCATATGCGAAGGGCAGGCCGATGCAGCAAGCTAGTCTGAGAAGCAATAGATCTCGTTGGGAAAAGCCAGTTCACTGACCCAAAATATTTCCYGATAAAGTGTCAGGTACATCAGAGAAGAGTTCTCCACGCAGACAGAAGAAGGAGGTCTACCGTCCCCCTGAAGAGCTTTCACCTGGACGTAGGAGCAACCTCCGTTTTCTACACACCAGGCAAGTTCTCCATGCACCAACCCCTTAGCCACCGTAGAAGGAGTCTCTCCTGTTGGAGCCAATTCTTTTACATAAGCAAGTGCTTGTTGGAACTCCTTGTTTCTCCAGTTTAATATTTGCTTACTTAAATAAAAGGAAACACTTTGAAGAGGAGAGGCTGATCCTGTAGGCGGGAGGTTACAGCAGGGATGTGGGAGAGTAGCAGAGCTGCTACGCTGAGCCTCCACGTCACCCACGTCCTAACCAGGCTCTTCTGCAACATCTCTCACACCCAGCGGGTTTTTTATTTGTGGAGTGGGAGAAGCAGGGGAGCGAGAAGACTTGGTTTATTTTCTACTAAAGTTTTGAAAACTCTCTGTTTTGTCCCGATGTGGAGTAAGGAGCTAACTGAAGATGCAGTGTACTATAGATAACAGCAGAATAGTTTCCTGTCCAGCTCAAAACAGTGATAATCTAGTCTTRTTAATATTTTTTGATAGATCTCCATCACTGACCTCTCAGCAACTAAAAATCAGTCTGAAGAGAGCTCCCAAGACAATATTGTGGGATTCATATCCTGTTTAGCCAGGCTGAAATGAGCTGATAACCCTCCTCCATGGCTTTTGATGGTAAGTGCTGTTGTGTTGACATTGGCTAAATTCATTTTAGTTGTTAGTTTAAGATTARTAAAATGCTCATTCATACTACAGAAATGAGATGAGTCACTTAGGATTTAAAATAAATTTTCTGAAGTCTCATTTTGCATAGCGTGAGATTCTCAGCTCAGTTCGGTCAATCTTCTGTAGTACATCTTGTATTAAATAGTTCTTTTTTTTCTGGAATATCTGAATTTAGGATTTTTTTGACTGTTAGAATAACAACTGTTTTGGCTCCAAAAGTGTGGATGATATTTATTTAAAGCTTGACCTGGTAGTGGATTGAAAGACAGGATTGAGATAAATGGGAATTTCCCGGGATTGAGATAAATTAATTGCCTGAATGTCTCTCACACAAAGGAGCTTGAGGTAAAACTGAGAGGTGTATACAAAAGAAAGTTTTAATAAAAGCTTCTTAAATATATATTTACCCAAAGCAAAAATAGGTTTCCTTGACGCACTGCTCCGGAGTGCGTGCACACAGCGTGTGATGCAAATAGCCCTGCTAGCTCGCGTGTCTTTGAGAGCATCGTGTGTCCAAAGAAGCTCTACTGGGTGCTTGCAAGAGTGGTGGTGCCTTCCTGGGCACCACCACCGCCGAGCCATGCGGGGGCTGTATTTGTGGCAAGCAACATTAAGGAATAACATTTTATGCGACTCTCTAAACTTATAACCTGTAAGCGTGGGGTGGGGGGAGGTTGCAAAATCTTCGACGGTTGGACAGGATTGTGCAACTAGAAGAGACAACCGCAGCTAACAAACATGGCCCGGTCCTATTCCCGACTCTCCTGCGCAGCTGCCCGGGCGAGGAGGGACGCCGGGGTGAGCTCACCCCGCTCTCGGGTTGTCGGGCTGACTTGTGGGGCGTGTGTTGACGGGGTGGTTTCCTCATCCTCCTGGAGTCCTCGCAGCTTGACGGCGCACCGAGCTCAGGGCTGCCCGGTCGCCGGCACGGAGCCGGGAGCCTCAGCTCCTGCCGCTCCTCAGTGCCTCTGAGTATTTTGAATTTATTCGCTGCTTTTGTAAGAGCGCTGGAGGTGCAAAGCGACGACCGTGCCCTCGCCGCTGCAGCCAGGGAGCTGGTTTGACAGTGGCTCCGCAGGGGCTTTGCAGCCAGCCTCGACGCGTGGACGGCGGCTCTTGACCTGTTGGTACGGYTGATAACATCTCTGTCTTGAGAAGTCAGTGTCCTGTTGGCAGCATCCTTGTTTTTCCACTACTCAGCCCTTTAGGTTTTAGTAAAATTCTGTTGCAGCAGGCACTAACACAGCAGTGCAGTTTTATTGAACCCAGGGGAGAGGCCCGGGGGATGACCCTGCCGCACTGTTCTTTGGCAAAATATCTAGATAGAGAAACAAGGATTTAAACCCTTCAAAATTAAAACAACTAACGTAACGAGCAGCAGAGGGCTTCCCCTTGCAGTTGGCCGGTGGTCGCTCGTCTGCCCAGGGAGCGTGGGGAGCAGCGTGCCACCCCTCCTGCGCACCTTCTTGCCCAGCGACCTGGGAAAAAGCTGCATCGAGTGACCCTCCGTGCAAAGCAGCATCACTGCTGCTGAACCGCCGTGCTCGCTTCCCGCGGACCCGCGGCTCGGCTCCCCGGCGTTCGGGAAGGCAAAGCGGGCTTTGCTTTCCAGCAAGCGCCCGCTGCCCGGTGCTACAGCCTACCCTCTATTTCCCATGTTTGTGTTTAATCCAAGCCGTGGGCAACGGTTGCTTTCGAGCCCTCTTAAGAAAAGGGTTATGCTGAGGGGAAAGATGCTTGTCACAAAAATCAGGCAAAAAAATGCCCCGGCCCAGGTGGGGAATTCGAGGAGCCCTGGCGTGGCTGCCGTACACCCCGGGACATCTGCCCTGGGAGGAGATCTGTTAAAGAACGGTCCCCACGAAGACTGCAAGGGCATCGTAAATAATGTGCATGCTTTTGGCATCGTTCTTCTGACACCTCTTACTGCAGCCGCAGGGATTAGAGCACCCTTAAAGATTTTGGGCAGTCACGGGTGAGAACTTGGCATTTTCTTCACTTATGGGCAGTCAGGTCCATCTGCATTATTATCGCTCGATTTCTGATGTAGATGCAAGATTCAGCCCCGTCTCAGAGGCTGTAACAAAGGAGTCTTCTCAGAAAAAACACGTTCTAGCAGTCTCAGAGATTCCTATTTAAAACGCRTACTATTTGGGCTAGAATATTTGCCTTTCACTAACCCTGAGCTCACTTTAGCTGACCCATGAAGAAACCAGTTTGTTCCCTGCACGTTGGAGGCGATGCGGCTGCTGCTGCAGAAGAGGAGGACCTCTCGCCGGCCACTCTCAGCAGTGCAGCGGGCGCACACGGGCGCAGAGCCCCTTTTCCTGGTGCKTCCCTTCTGGTCTTAGGGAGGGAGAAGAAACATTGCTGAGGCTGACCACAAGCAGTAGGATGGCAAAATTTGAAATCTGACTGGTGAGGGGAGYGCAGACAGAGCAGGAACGCCCCCCTGCACTTGCCTTTTCGTTTTGGTGAAGCCTGATCCCTAATTTGATGGCCTCTGCGCGTATTGCTAATTCGAGTTACAGACCACTTGGAAACATTGTCACAGGTCCRATTTTCAGCTATAACTTCTTTGCCACCAGTGGGGAACCTCAGGTGTTAACTGGGACAATTTTGACTGTAAATGTCTAACATAGCCCAGACCATGGACTTCTAATGTTAGAACTAAATTCTTTGCACTTGAACTTTGTGCCCCAAAGTACACTTCTCAAATGGCCAGATTTTTAATGCTGTGTTCAAGCTAGCAAGGTGTGTTGAAGGTCTGGAAATGACAGAAAAAGGTTGCAAATAGCAGTTGGACCACTAACACATGTTTCTTTGTCTCATTTCATTTTTATTTTCACATTTCAAATGTTGCAAAACATATCACAAAAGTTCAAGCTCTCAACACTCCTTTGAGGAGAAATGTAATTATCACCATCCTCACCAGGCAGACAAGGAGACCAAGCAGCACATGTCAAAGGTCCCGTCCCTCAAGTGGTCTCCAAGGAGTGATGCCTGTGTCCTCCGGCTCGTTTCCGTTTTCAGCGCTGTTGCCCATCAGCAGCTCCTCTCTGCTGGCTCTGAGCTGAGGGCGGCTTTGCCGCTCTGGGACTGGAGAGCTGACGACTAGCTGTTGGAGGGACAKTCGTGACCTGGTCCTCTCTTCTGCCCTACTCCTCAGGGGGCCTGGAAGAGCCTTGCTAGCGGTCATGCACTAGCGGTCATGCATGTCCCTCCGTATGTCAGGAGCACGGTCACCCAAGTTACAGCTCGCACTGGACACAGATCTTCAACACAGAGGTCTTCTCAACCTCCCCTTTGTAGAGCTGTCGCAAACAGCTTTGTTCTGGCCTTCCACATCCTGTTTGTCTCTGGCAGGGGCTCTTAAAGAAGCTATTTACTGCTGTAGCGACCTTTCGAGAATAGCTCCAGGCAGTGCTTGGAGGCATAGCAGCTCGGCCCTGCTCTGTGGCATGGGGACCTCTCACAGCTGTGCTGGTGCCAGCTGCAGGATAAGCCCGGGTAGTCTAGGCCAGCGTGGAGGCCACCTCGTCCCTTGATCCTACCTGCTGAGTCTTGTGATTAACCTGAGTTATAGACATTTCAGGACATAGATAATTTTTTCAGTATGTGATGATACAGCTCTTGGCTCAGTGAATCCCTGAGTCAGCCTCTAAGCACCCTTTTTATGTAAAAATGTTTCAATTGCTTCACTTTTTACAACCATTCATAACATGTCATTTGTTTAATGTGTGCGATAGATAAACTTCAGATTGAGAACAATCAAAACGAGTCTGTCTTGCTCTGAGGTTGTTAACAACACCCACAGCCTAACTATTGCAGCAGTGCTCCAAAATGCGAGCCTYGGTCCTGGCTTCCTGGTTATTGAATGTTTTTCAAACCGAGACCTTCAAACTGTGTTGAAGTATATCTGTCTGCTGTCACCAAGCTGCTTCTTTWGGGAGTGTGTGCTATTTTGTTTTTAGTGTAGCTCTGTTAGACATACTAAAAAATATTTTATAGTAAAAATATATGTTGGCAACTCTTAAAAAAATCCCGAGGAAGTAACTGAGGGACCTGAGAAGAGCTGCAACTCTGCCTGAGAAGTGAAACAACAAAGCGCAATGGCTGCTCATGTGAGTAAACATGCTGTTGGCTTTCAGGAAGTCTTCCATCTGGAATACGACACACTCCACAGATACTAAGATCCAGATGATCCTGGATGTCAGTTTGGCATTTTTCACTGTCCTTAAGTGGCGAGACTCTGTGGGAAAGAACGTTGTTAGATAAGCCTCAAAGGCAATGCAGCTTAGCAGCAAAGAGCTGATGTGTGTGTTTGCAGTAAGGAGATTCTGCAGCAGGGCTGATGTAAATGCTGTAGACAAGACGCTAACCTCAAAGGTCCATATGATCATGTCAGAAACAACGCAAACAGAAACCAGGATGTCTGCTTTTGCTATGCCTGAAATGAGAACTGTAGTAGACTTGGAGGAAACCTTTGCAGACTGCAGGAGGATGATTGTGTACAAACTGCCCAGCAGCCCCAGAAAGGTGCTGACAGCATTTGAGGCAGACAGAACAAGGTACTGGATATACTTAAGTACCAAGTATCTTCTGAGATCTTTCATGTGGTCTCTCTCCATAAAAAGGCCAATTAGGGAAGAAGACCTGGAATACACATAAAAAAGGTTTGTTACATGTAGAGTAAGTGGGAGGGAGTCCAGACAAATTATTTTGTACTTGCATTGGCCTAGACACATGCTAACATCCTGCACAGTAGCATGATCATGACATTGGTTGATTGTTTATCTTCAGAGTAATTTGGTACGTGAAATTCTGAGAGTGGATTGATTATGAAATAAATTGAGTGTAAGCCCAGTGGACAACATCTTGCTAAAACTAACACTGTTATCTGTCAGGGGTCATTGAAGAGAATTGGAACGACTCTGGACAGATGCTGGAATAATTTAGGTCAGAATATGACTGCTCTCATTGTGCAAACTTTCTTCTGTTTGTTTGCCTTCATGGGATGATAATTCAAGAGTGAAGAATTCATTCTTTATAGTGTTGCAGTAGGAGAAAGATTTCCTGTTACGCTGTACAGAAGAGCAGATGAGGTATTTATTATTCATTCTGAGAAGTAACAAACTAAAGGGAATGCTATCCAAGAAATATCACAGTTGATTTAGTAATTGAAAAACACGGTACAAGTACTGTAATTCCTGGAAAATTTCACTCCTAACAGTGGTATGAAGCAAGATTCTCAGAAAAAGTATTTGATTTGCTTGGATTAATTCCAAAGAAACTCCTCAAATAAAGATGTGGATATATCTCCCCTACATTTTGGCATGTCCTTACGGTGTCACCAAAAGAACTTCAGTCAATAAGGAGAATTTTGATAGAGGAGAGAGAAGAAACAGAGGAAAAGAGCATGTTCTGATGGAGAAGAAAATCGTTTTCTTTCACGTGGTTGCTCCTCTCAGCTAGTGATGTTTCCTGGCTCCTGCCCCAAGTCATGGCCATGCTCTCTCACTCAGCTCAGCCTCTGCAAAGTCCAGCCTGTTTGGCCTGTCTCTGGGCTCCCTGTTTGCTCTCTTTTACCTGTCACCATATAAACACTTCATATATATTCATTTGGAGGCTGATTTCTGAAAAAAAATAAGAAGCCCAAGCACGGCATGTAAAATGGCAATAAATTACAGCGAGGAAGAGGTGGCTCAAGCAGTGCACAAGCATGGCACTGCTGGCCCAGAAGTCTGGGGYGAGGGGATTAAATTTTGCTGACCAGGGATGTGAGCTCCGACTCGACATGTGGACAGGAGCATCCCCGTGCTCGCTGAAGCCTGCTGTGTCTGTAAGCCTCCRTCTCCTCGCACGGGACAGGAGCTTTGCCAAGGCTGGGGGAGCTGCGTGGCTGGAAGGAGGTCCAGCTGGCACCCAGCCTCAGTGCTACCACCATTCCGACTGTTTGTCTAACGTTCTGGTTTTATTTCTATGTCTCAGTGGGAGTAAACTAAAAGCCAAGAGCTATTTTAAGAATAATTTCTAAAAGCTATTGTTTGAGTTTCTTTTTCTTAAGTTGCATTAACAACACCTAAGCCCAACTTGCTGTTTCCCTGCAAGAGTATGTTGAGCACTTGGCAGCCACCAGCCTTTTATTCCCCGGGCTTAGCACAGCTGAATTTGGAGCAACTCTCATTTCCCACTGAGACAGCTATATGGTTGTGTTTCTGTTTTGTTTAGTTGCTGGATCTCCTAATGCAACTAGCTGGATGTTTCTGAGTCTATGGTGATATTGTAACCGGAGGCTGAGGGGAAGCTGTACAGAACTGCACGAGTGAGCCTGGGGCGAAGCATTCGGAGGAGGACCATGGCCCCTGCCACTGGCATCTGCTCGAGGAGGGCCCAAGTCCGCTCATACCCGCACGCTGCTGGTGGTTTGCAGTTTCCTGCAGTGATCGTTCGCCCCGGGGCCAAGCTCCTCTCACGGCAGGCTTGACACAAGCCCCACTTCGGTGGGGAGCACGAGCAGCCTGGCAAACTGTGTCCCTCGGGTGGCTTTGCAGCACCASCTGCCAGAACCACTTGTGTAGGATGGCACGCTGGTGGGCTTAGGCAGAACAACAAAATTTATGAAAACAGCCAGTCCCGCCAGGCTGCCAAGGAGATTCCGTCTTTATCTAGTCATTATCTCACACAGAAGGTTGCAAATGTGCCCTTTCCTTTTAATTCAGTGGCCAGTGGTACCTGGATGCACTGATTTTGCCCCATGAGGTCCTTCACATCTCAGGTAAAGTATTTTGGGTCAGCAAGATTAAATTTGTGTACATGATTTTTCATGATCATTTTGTATCAACATGCTGAAGTAACCCAAGTGTTCAGGGCCGACGCCTGTAGCTTTGCTCATTTCCTACACATGCAAAGYGCCCACCGCTTTCAACTACAATTTTGCTTGACATCAGCAATCTGCTGAACATGACAAACAGCTCAGGACTTGATCTTGTATTTACACGATCAAATCTTAAGTAGATCTGAGGTTTGTAAAGTGCCCAGATATTTCTAAGGATTAGCATAGTTTGTCCAATAGCATGTCGTAAGTGCATAGATATGAACTATCCAAGTGTGGAATAGGACTGTAAAGACCAGCAAAGACTAATCTGGTTAAGWCACTTGTTTTCTGATTATCTCAAAAACAAGAGTGAAGTTCAAAAAAAAATAGAGAGTGGATCATATGACTGAGGATTAATACAAAAGAATTGCATAAACRTATAGGAATGAAAGGCCAAGACACAAGATGAGGTGCAGCTACCAAGCGATATAAGAGTAAGGAGGAAAAGTCACGAAAATATGTTGTCAGAAAAGGAGGAGCAAGGAACAAATCTGCTCCATGCAAAGTTTACATTATCARCTGATAAAGCCAAAACAAATGAGGACATCAGTTCTTTTCTTGCTGCACTCTCCTCTAAGGGGCACACTTATGACTGGACACTTGACGCAGCTAAAATTAGCACCGTTTCAAATTTCAAGTTCAGAAAAACTTGAGTTCAGAAGCGAGATTTCTCTCTCTCTTCTGTGATGTGAGATTTCTGGCTAGACTAAAGAAAGTGTGTTTTCAAATCCTGAGCTTCACGAAATGTACCCAAGAGCACTCAGAAATTGGCTGAAGCAATTTCAGAGCTCATCGTGGTTATCCCTGAGAAGTTTTTTAAAAGACAAATGGGAAAAGTTCCAAAACTTGAAAAAGCAAAAGTAATGGCTGTCTTAAAGGGAGGAGCAGGGCAGGAGGAGAGGGCATGGTAGGGAGGAGGCCAGAATACCGTAAGCTTCAGTTGCCAGAAAAATAAAGTAATCAAATTGTTATCTAGATGATATACAGGAGATAAGAAAGAACAACATGGATTTCTCATGGATAAAGCGCATTAAACCAGCCTACCTTCTTTCTGTGGCAGGATAGTAGATGCCATGGGTGAGGAGAGAAGCAGCAGTTGCCATATGTCTTGAATTTTATTAAGACTTTTAATAGTTTCATGAGACATTTYTATAAGGGCGCTTGCAGCCCGAGTGAGCCACCCTGCCGGGCTGGGGGAAGGTGGATGTTGTAAGCAGCAGTATGGTCTGTAACTACATGGGATGAGCCTTTGGTTTTGCTTGGCAGAAGTGAGGTCTCGAAGGTTCAAGAAAGATACTGACTGAAGATGTTTCAAGGAGACCGATGGCAAGAGAGCAGAACTATAGGAAACATGATACAGAAAGACAGGAATTAGGCTAATGTAGTCTAGATTAGAAGAGATGCCCACTTGTTTAATATACATAGGGCAACTTAGATCACCAGTAAAGAGAACTTTTTAACAGGAAGGGTGATCAAGCACTGAAATAGTTTATCTCAGGAAACCATGGACTCCCCAAYACGGGAACTCTTTAAGAGCACTGGTGGCTGGCAGGAGGACATGTGGGTACGGGTATGATCCTCTAGTACGTCGCTGCACTTCAGGGCCTTTCACTGCTGTTTTCTAGAGGTCTGTGAAGACCGTTCAGATTAACAAAAAATAATAATGCCTACCTATAAATGAAATAGTGCCTATTTTGTCACAGTTCAACACAAATTGGACACAATTTGTCACCTTTCGGACAATGCTTAAGGTGTGGCCCACGTCACACTTGAGCATTACTTCATGACCTTCGTTCTACAGACATCCTGGGACACAGTGGGATATTCTCTGTCCAGGAAAAAATACTCCTCGTCATAGAAATAATACCACTGTTACAGTTATCCCAACAATTTTGTATGAACCATCCACAARGCCGTTTGCGTTGTGACTCATTCGWCATTCAGCTGTGCCTAAGCTGTTTGCTGTAATGCCTCCACTCTCCAGACTGTGCCCTTACTAAGACTTTGACAGTATTGATTTTCCTTTATTTTGGATCTAAAGATCCGGATCTATGTCAGATCTAAAATCTTATCAGTGGTGATGTGACTAAGTATAATAACTTTTCTTTCTTTTTTTSAGCACTTGTCTCTTTATGTAAATTATTGTTGTTTTTTATCTGAGCACCTTGGAGCTCGTACGACAAAGCTTTTCCAGTACAGTTACCCAACAGGTCTGGGTGGTTGCTTTAGTTCTTGTCTGTTTTCTGTTTTAATGAGATGATGGGAAATTGATAGTTCTGAGTGATTTCTGTGACARTTACTATCCTGAGCCAATTTTTTTTTAAGTGTGGGATCTCTATTGCTTGTTGAGGCTTGATTTGTATCATTCATTTGTACTCATTCAAAATGCTTTTTTTTTTTTTTTGAGGATCTGAGCCAATGTGTCAGTGAAATCCTTTTCAGAAGAAGTAGGCAAGTGAAGTGATACAGTTCATATTACCTTGATTTCTCACGGTGATTAATGAAAAAAAATAAGTCTGCATTTTCAGGAAAAAGTAAAATCTTTCTGAAATTAAAATGGTCTGTGCTCTTCTCACTAAATCAAAGGGTTTTATCGGTAGTACAGGTCCAGCCCCTTTGGAATATCCTAACTTACCAAAGAAATGGCTTTGCTTCACTGCTGAGGATGAAAGAAGAGATGAAAAGGAGAGTTAATCTCTGAGTATTGGATTGACCTTTTGGGGGGATACAAAGCATTGATGAGAAGAAAATTTACTATTGGATCAAAGCCATCCAAATCCGSCAAAGGAAAGCTCTGGCTTGTCGCTAATTAGCAATAGGGGAAAGCCAAGCTCTGCTATGCGTGATTGAATTCTCAAGAAAACTACTCTGTGTTTGCAAAAGTGCTTAACAACAAGTTTTGTAATGTTTTTGGGCTGCAACCTATTCTCATGTATGTTTTCATAAAGCATATTTTTAGGAGAAAAATGATATTGCCTGTAAAAGTTCTTTGTCCATTCCACAACTACTAAATGCTCTCATGAATTGTTATGTGCTGGAAAGTACATGTAACCTGGCTGCCGCGTGCTCAAGATCAATACCTCAATACCTGGCAGCGGGACTCGAGCTCAATTCAAGGCTGCTTAGCAGCATCTGTTATTCCCAGATGAAGCAAGCAGACAGATCTAAGCTGCTTGAATCAGAGGGAAAAATGTGCAATTCGTTACCTATATGATTTTACATCTTCTCTGGAGAATGTGGAAACAAGACTTCATTGGCAAACTAACTGCGAATCAAACAGAAGTTTGCCATGCAGATGGAAACGAATTTCTCCAGTGAGCCCATCTTGTCCATGTATTTCTTCCATCATTTCTTTTTTCTTTCTGTTTCCCCCCCAACTTGAGAAGCTTAGGAGGACTAAGATGCTGATGGCTGGATTTGGAGCRGAGCTTCATCACAGCTGTGTGGAGCATTTTACGCCCAGCTGTGGGCCCAGGGCCTCATTACGCCCAGCAGCTGGTGATAAGCCCTTGAGCTCTCTTAATAGGGAGAATTAGGAAAAGATCCAGAACAACCAGTCCAGCAAGAAGTGCCAAAAGCACTTCCTCCTTTCTGGAGACTTTAAGCATTTTGCATAATGCTGCCAGTGCTTTATGCAATGCTGCTGCTGGGCAGTTGGGAGAGGAACCCAGCRTTTCTTCACAGAAGAGCCTTCAACCTCGCTGTTGGAAATGTGTCAGCAGCAGCCTTCCTGTCACAGCACGGCAGGAGATGTGATCGGTGCAGGGATCTCTCCTGCTGCTCACCACTGCTTGCTGGCCATGATTTAATGGTTAAAATCTCCTACAGAATGTAGAAGAACTGGGTTCAGTGTCCTGCTGTRCCACCAGGTATTTAGATACTTCTCTCTCACGAGTGTTGCAGCCACCAGGCCATGGGCTGCCCTATGGGTGGGGAGGATCTCGGCACCTTCTTGGGAGCCTGGGCCCAGCAGACAGAGGCAGGGATTGGGAGAAGGCTTGTGGCTCTCCGTGCAGATGGTCGGGACGTTTGCTTGAGAAAATAGAGAGCTGGGCTCCATGTCCTGCTCCCAGTGCTGTTTGGATGCACCTGCTCTAGCAAATTCAGCAGAGCTGGGAGAGGTTCCTGGGCACTGGAGCTTAATTCCTYGTGCTGTTTAGCTGCAGTGGTCCCTGGCACAGCTTTGGCATCTGCCAGTGTGCACCCTGTCTTGGATTCTTTGGGGTCCTGGGTTGGGTTTTAGCCCGAGCAGGGGACCTTTCCCCACTGGCAGGTTGGCTGCGGTACCCCATGATTGAGGGCATGGTCGTGGGTTGCTCCAGCCAGCCTTGATGCCAGGGAATGGTCCCAGGCATGTTTACTAATAGGACATATTAGATACTTAAGATCAAAAGTTGTATCAGATAAAGAATGCAAGTAGAGTGTAAATATGAAGAGCCTGTGAAGCTCCATCTGAAGTCACGAGCTCCTCCTTCAGGGAAGGCGGCTGCCAGCGCAGCTCTGCGGAGCGTCTCTGGGGTGGTTCTCTCCTGGTGCCAAGAGCCTCCTTTAGATCTGACCCACCAGCGTTCCTGCTGCTGGGAAACCCTTCTGGCCCACGGGGGACGCTGGGGGATGGCGAGCTGCTGCAGCAGCTCGTGCCTGCCAGCCCGGGCGCGGACGGGACGGGACGGGACGGGGGCTGCCTGGGATCGGAAGCGGTGGCCGTTTCCGGGACAGCTGCTCCCATCCTGCTCTAACGCCTAGAAGTGGTGAAGAAGAAGAAGATAGCTTGGGCCAATTCGTCGTTTTAGTTACAATCTTAAAAATAACCTCTTGCAGTATTAATTTCAGATGCTTTATAAATGTATAGACAGTGACACTGTAGCTCTTATCCAGTTTTAGTTTAATCCTTATTCAGACAAATCCTCATGGGAGGCTTTCTGAAGCGGAGCTTTGCACTTGCATTTATGTTGTCCTTAGTCTCTACAGAGACCGTTCTCCCAAGACACTTCACAAATTCTGGCTAGTAATGACTTCTCACTTGGTGCTTCTATGTCATTGCTATCAGAGAGATACATAAAAATACCTCCTACTCTCAAATACTTCCTTTCAAAATTCCTCTTGGAATCGTTTCAAAGAAAATACAGAAGAGGTCAAAGCTTTAGCCCAAACGCCTGCTGACTGTCGCGAGCTCTTAGCTTAAAAGCAAGAATACTTACATTTGCTGGGAAAAGCAGCCAGAAGCAGGTCTCTCCATCACTGTATCCCGTGTACGGTCCGCAGCAGCGCTAAAATGTGCCGTTCCCCTTGGATTGCTTCCTGGTTTTTATATATAGCTTCGTGTATTATGTACCACGTCAGACTATYGGGCTATGTTGACAGAATTTGTTTTGCTAGGCAACATCCCGAAAGCTGGTTTCACAAGAACTACTTGCTTGAATCATGATAGTTATTAACTTGCAACTGTCTGGAAAAATTGATGTCCTGTGTGGAACAGAAGTCCCAGACGCTTCCTCAAATACATATTTCAGGATGTAGCGGAAGACAAGGAAAGTGTAAACTCGTCTGGGCGCCGTGTGAGCTAACATAAAGGTTACTCATGAGTTTAAAAAATAAATAATAATAAA
>NW_028185317.1:1703941-1732607 GCF_003343005.1 Rhea americana | reverse complement strand
AAGATGGTTTTCTCTTTAAATAACTCTGCAGTTGGGTCCTAAACAAGTCCTAATTTTTATTCCTTGATGATCTTTATCTGATTCTAAAGCAGTGTCAACTGCTGCAGGTCTTTGGGCCATTCTGGTTTATTTATATGTGCAGCTATTTCTTAGTCTAGTGATTTACAATTTAAAAAAAGCCTACTTTTTGTTAGCTTCTTTTTTTTCTTAGGTTTCTTAAGAAATCAGAGTGGTTGCTATCTGGTCTTCAGCCAAGGCCTTCATTTATCAAACTGGTGGAGCATATCCTGTCTGTATGCCTCACTCTGCCATTTCCCATCTTATTATCCCCAGAGTGCATGAATTTCTCCAGCACCTTTTCGGTTACATCATCTAGCTTCTCCGCAGTGCCTTGTCCTTCTCCTTGTCCTCCTCAGCATCTCCCACCAGCCTCGCAGAGCCTGGAGAAGTTCATCAGAAAGTTCAAAACCGGATAAACCACTGTCCCGGCTGCCCGGAAAGGGAGGTGTGCTACCTTGTGCTTTGTGCCTCTCCAGGTGGAAAGACAGCAGAGCCTGAACCTCGGAGAACCAGGAATCGAAGAGCTCCTCTTTTCCCTGCTGCTTTAGGGCTTCAAGCAGCAGAAGGACGAGAGTCCTTCAGCAGGAGGGAGGGACTTTTGAAGTCTCCAAATCCAAACCAGCCGCCTTCCCGGCGTAACCTGCCGTCCTCAGGCGACAYGCGAGGCGAGGGGATCTCTGCCTTGGCCAAGGAAGCTGCTGATCTTCCCTGGCCACGCGCAGCCAAGACTATTCCAAGGAATTTGCTAGCGAGGACATGGTTTACGTTTGCCGCTCGGTGAAATGTGGAAGGGTAAAAGTGGAAACATGTAACGTGGGTGTATTCTGCAGAATTTCTCAAGCAGCTTTCCAGCTTCTRCCTTTCCAAATAGCTTAGGATCAAAGAAAAAAATGAATTTGGGTTTATTCTTGCCTTTATTCACCTTTTTTTTTTTTTTTGCTATAGAAAAGAAAAAAACACTTTTAATGAGGGCAAATACTGGGGAAAAGCAGTGCTAATGTGGGCTGTGGCCAGTAAGTGCGGGGATAAGACATTCTTGCAAGTGTCTTGAATGATTTCTGGGGCCTTTTTTGCGTGAGACAGAAAAGATTTTCCTGCAGAGAACCAGAGAAACTGTTTATTGCATGATTTCTTGTGTTTAATGAACTGAATGTATCAAAATTGCAGACAAAATGCACAGAGAAACTGTGGTGATTCTTAAAAATGAGGGATGAACTAGCTTCAAAAAAAAAAAAATTAATGGAAATCTCACTTGGGTTTCAACCCGTGGGCAATCTGGGGCTGGAGATCTGCTTTCGTTCGAGCCACCTTGCGCTTGCTCCGACGTCCCGGGCGCTCTAGCAGCCCGGCTCCGGCGATGCGGGCGGTGGGAATCCTCTCCTCGGCTGCGGCGCGGCAGCTTGCCGCCGAGCTCCTCGGCTTTCCGCTCCCGCGGTGCGCGGTTCCCGCCCGCTGCCGGGACAGAGCCTTTGCTTCTCGTTCCTGACAACTTAAGGTGATTTTTTTTTTTCTTTTTTTTTGCTTTGCCCTTGGAGAACCACCGGATGCGATGCTGATGCCTCCTCCACAGACGGTGCTTCCCTGTGCCCCTAGTTGTCACAGCTACGTTTCAGAGCTAAACCCTACCCTCCTGCGTTATTCTATTCCCAAGSCATGATATTGTTTTCTCTTTACTTAGCTAATTGAATCATAAAGTTAAGTATATTTCCGTTGAAAAGCATATTTCATTCCATCAATGCAGAGTGGTTTTTTTCACTGCAATTATTTGTCCAGCGCTTTGTCTTGATTACATCTTGAAGTCTCCATCTAATGACCTCTCCTCCCCTGCTTTGGTATGCACTGCCAGGGCGAGGAGCTCTTCCCACTGCAGATGGCGTTTTTGCTTACTAAATATCCTCTTTTTTACTTGCATCCATTTATCTAAATTATGCTTCATTCATATCCTATGATCTCCCTTTTTTTTCTTAATAATTTCTTGTCCTTCATACTTGTGTGTCAGTCACGTACATAAAGAACAGATTATTTATAGCCTTACTCCTAGAGTCTGATCTTGAATTTYATAATTATAGCCGACTATTTAACTTTGTTAGCTAGAGCAAGAGGCACGGGACAGTCTCTAAGCCTGTATGGGAAAYTTTTACTGGCTTTTCCAGGAAAGCAAGAGGCAAAATCATAAATGATCAACAAGATGCTATCGTCTATGCTCTGCATGGGAAAAGAGTCTATTTTTCAACCTCAGGTCAAGATACAGATATACAAGTTTTACTTTATGCATATTTCCTGTATTTCACATATGACTGAGTGTCTTCTGAGGCTTTTGTCTGGTTTCCTTCCACATTGTTTCTGATGCCTCTCTTTCTTCAGAGAGAGATCAAATCAGAGCGTGACGCTGCCCCAAGAATTCATCTGCTCTGTTCTGCTGCTAGTTTGTTTTTTAGGCTCTACTGGTTTATTTTCTGTAGAAAACTAGGTGTTGGCCAGACGGTGTGAAACCGTCCTTGCTGCTGAGGCAGAACAAGCAAATAAAAGCCTCGAAGCATGTAAGAAGGCAGAAAACCATGTCCTCAGCTTCCTCCCTTGGGAGAGTGAGCCAGTTGTTGTGGTCTCTTGGTAGGGACCAGCTCCTCGAGTTTGGGCTGCATCCTACACGTATGACCATTTACTAAGCAGCAAGCGCATTTCTACAGCAAACCAAGGCACCGGGGTAGCACTGAGGTGCCCATGGAAAATGCAAGCAGCTGCAGGAGCTGCTCTGCATCCAGCCCTGCCAGCCCRTGGGGAAACACGAGCTGGACACGTCCCGGGCAGTGTCTGGTCCCTTCACTCCCTCGCTTCACCCTGGAAGTCCCAGGTCTAAGAGCAATGAAGGCAGCTCCCTGCAGACGTGCCCAAGCCCACTGCTGCAGCCCGACCTCCTGGCTGGGCTCTGGGCATCCTGCACAGCAGTTTCTAGGGCACTTGTGCTAATGCAATTTGCACTTTTATYAGTTGCTTCTGCATGGGAGGAAAATAGCATTTGCTGCATACAGAGAGGGGTGCAGGGCACCACGTTTGTGCATAGCACCACGTGTAGCCCACGTGCTTCTCCCTCCAGGCTCCGTGAGTCCATATTGCTAAGGTAGGTATGATAATGCGGCTGGGGGCCAAACTCTGCTTCACTGTAGGTGGCTGGTGGCCAGGCAGGCCCAACAGAAAAGCAGGGCTTTTTTTCTTGGTGAGCCCTTAGCCTGGGCAAGGCAGGAGAGGAGCATGTGCAGGGAATGTGTGTCCCAGTCCTTGGGCAGCTGGCAAGCTGATGTGTGGGAAAAAAAGTCATCTCCTGAGGACTGGCAGGTCTTAAATCAGGCTGGGATGGCATCTCCTCACCATCGGTGCATTCAGCCATGGTCCTGCTAGCGGCAGCCATGGGCACTGGGCACGGGGAGCTGCTGACCCTGGTGAGCTGCTACCTGCAGCAGCTCCCGGGAGCGGGCGAGGAAGCTCTTGTGTTGATGTGCTACTGCTACTGTTTTGGAGTAGATTCAACAAGGGTTTCCCAGAAGAGTCTGTCCCTGGGGCCCTGAAGGACACACATCTGTTGCTCCACCCAATTTCTGTGGAAACCGATTCCTCCAAAAACACTTGTGATGCTTCCTCTGAATCTGAGTCCAATTTAGGTCTTCCCTTGAGGTCAAATCACAGAAATTGTTTTCCAGTGACTGGAGTTACAGTAGAAGAAAATATTTGCAAATATGCTTTCAGCTTAGTGTTATTTGTTTTCCAAGGCTCCATTGGTTTGAGGCTGGGAATGTTTTTAATGTTTTTATGATATTTGGGGATTGTTTTGTTTTAAGAAAACTGGGTTTTGCTCAGGCCTGTAAACTGAAATAGTGTATTATCTTTGGCTGAGGGATAAACAACCCCTGCAACTGAAAATCCAGCAAATTGTTGAGTTTAGCAGGCAGAAACTCCTATTTCCTAAAGGCACTAGGAAACACTTAAATGCTTGCTCCTCATGGTGGTGGCAATCGCCAGCTGCCACGGGGCCACAGCGAGTGCTGGGGTTTGTCYTCATGGGGATTGCTGTGCACACGACCTGCAGTCCTGCAAAACAGCCCTTCCACTGGAAAGGGTAATGCTGAATTACTGGCACTGGGGGAAAGTTAGTTGACAGAATTATTATTATTTTTTTTATTTCTTTAACAGAGGATCCTAGGAACTGTTCAGAGCACTGTTGTCACCGAAGACAATAAAAGGAGGAAACAAGTTCTGGACTATCTCATGCAATTCCCTGATTAGTAGACGTATTTTATTTCTGCAGATGACAGACATTAGTAAACTCATTCTCAGTGAATCACACAGATGGACAGAGTAGCCTAGCCAAAAAAAAATAGCAGTTAATTAAGAGAACACTCTAATTGCACCATTGCAAAGCTTTGGCCACTCTCAGCAGCCTCGCTGGCAAACCTAGAGTTATACTTTGTAAATGTATTTGTCCTAAAGGAGTCGTTTGGGCCTGCTTCATCCTCATTTTGATTAAACACTGAAGAACAGCTAGTCTGGGGGCTGGGAGAGGGAGACTCCCCGTCCCAGCCCTGTTTCATCTGAAACCCTGCCCRGGTGCTGGGACCCGCGCAGGAATCCTCCTCCAGCAGCCGTGGGGCACGGAGGTGCCACGGGCGAGGAGCAAGTGCCTGAAGGTGAGCAACCAGGACGGGCCACCACCAGGACGGGCCACCACCCGGGGCTGCAACGGAGCCGAGGGTGCGCTGGGGGAGATGCCTGGCTTGAGAGCAGCAGGACYGGTCGAGAAGCCAACAACTCTACCCTTGCTGTGCAAATGCACTGAAAAAGCTCGGAAATTTGGGACAATTAGGAAACAGTTAAAGTTGCTCAAGTAAATATTGGAGTGACACAGAGATGCACAACCCGGGAAATTCCTGCCTGCGTCCATAACCATCCGCAGCCCTCAGGTCACCTCCTCACATCCTCTTTCCCACATCCGCGCTGCTGCCCAGCTTCGCTCCACAAACACACGGCAGCCTGTGTTTTGGTAGACAAGTGCCGGCTTGGGAACACGTGAGGGAGAAGCTTGGCTCATCTGCTCAGAAATTCTCATTTCTGGAAGCGTTCCTGAGGCTACGTGCTAGACGTCAGCGCAGCCTGGCTCCCAGCCTGCCAGTCGGAGCCCTGGCTCTCCATCCCTTGYGCTCCTGCCCGTGCCACCCTCCTCAGGGCGGCTGGGGCGGCTCGTGCGTTATTGAAAGATTTTTTTTTCAGCTGAAAAATACCCCTGTGTCATATCTGAATTTACTAGTAATCTTGGGCTTCTGCAACTCTGTGTTCTACCTTATAGTCAACAAAGATAGATTAACTAATTTGGCTTACACACTCTTGCGTCTTGCCGGATTATCCAAGGAATCTGCAAGTGCCAGAATTGTGTTTTGTATTGGGTGCCAGAAAAGCCGACTTTTTAAAGGCAAGAACGTACAATCGTGTTTGCAACTGCGTSCGTCTCATTCCGAACGCAAATAGCGTTGCTGCGTATGCGAACCGGACAGCAGCGCTCGCAAAGAGCCGGTGAGAYGCTGTGCAAACCTGCGTTTTCTTTACGCAAATTAGGTGCACGTAAATCTGTGAGACGGGTTTGTAGCAAATGCTTCAGAAAAATCCAAGTTACTGGTTCAGTGTGGGAACAACCAGAGGAATTTTCATGCCTGCTGTTAGGAGATGCTCTCTGTAAGCTTAAATTCTACAAAWTTAGGAAATGGGGAAGTCAAACAGTAACTCAGAGGCTCGAGGCTGTATTGGAAATGATTTTACATGGGGTGGATGAGGGTGTACACGTGTTCCCACAGCAGACAGGGAGAGAACAGAAGCAAACTAGAATTTTAAGAGATTCTTCTTCTACCGCGTCCTCTCCGGAGGGGCGGTGTGAGCTGGGCGCCCTGGCCCTGTGCTCGGAGAGCAGCTACCGAGCGGGTCCGTGGAGCGGCTGCTTGCGGCTGGGAGCAGAGCGAGGGGCTGGAACAACCCGTCCAGCTTGCTGGGCTTCCTCTCTCTCTTGGCCAGGGAAGTGAAACCTTAATTCCTTGATTCATGGGGAAATTGTTAATTCACTGCGGATCGTGAAGAGGTTCTTTAATTAAAGTCGCTGCCTCGGGCTGCGCCAGCTCTCGCCTCTGCTGGGCCCTCGGCTGGATCTATGAGGCTTTCTGGAGACCTGGGAAGGCATCGGCGTTTATTTATTTTATTTTTTTAACRGGACCATTTCACTGCTCTGGGTCTGGGCAGGGACCCACGTCCGGAGGGCAGAGGAGCCGGGTGGCTGCAGGGCGTCTTCGCTCGCTGCCGAGGGACGCCTGCGCCCCGAGCCGCCTCGCATCAGCCCGCTCCCACTGCAGGGCGCCCTCGCCGTGGCCGGAGGCTCTGCTCTGCCCTTCTCCTTCCTCCGATGACAGCACGGCCACCCGGCGAGCAAAAAGCGCTGTTAACCCAACAGCAAACTCACCSCCAAAGCAGCAAGATGCTTTTCTGCTGGACCGGCTCTCCGCGCGAGCTGAGAAGGCGCAGACGGGGCGACCCTCCCGAACCCCCCGCTTTCTGCAGCAGCCCAGGTGGGCGGCCGGGAGCAGCACAGGAGGAGGCAGCCGAGGAGGCCGGGGAGAGCGTCGCGCTTTGGGCAAGGAAGAGCTTTCTGCGAGCAGGGGCAGCTGCAGCACTGGTGTCCAGGCAGGAAGGAGGAGAGCATTGCTTACTGCTCAAGGAGAAACGCTAGAGTCAAGGTCCGATAAAGCTGGTACCGAGACATCCAGGGCTTGTCACTTGGCACATCACGAGTCTGCTGAAGCTGATAAGATAAAAGATCTAGAGAGCCCGAGGGCAGGAGAGAGTAACATCTCCGTCAGATTGCAGAATTACCAGAGGTTTGCTTTCTTCTCAAAGGCCACACAAGTGGTTTCCAGAAGAAAATGACTTTCGTTGTTAACTGTAACTGCGGGTAAAGGTGTGAGTTACCCTGCTTCCCTAGAAGAGGCAGGCAAGCGTGCTCACGTATGACCTTGCTGGTGTGGAGTATCTCCACAGCCTGCGCACAGGAGGTTAAAGGATTCACAGCTTTTGTTTATTTGACTGGGATTTGCTTTTTCGCTTTCCGAAGGAGCACTGGCGTGTGCAAAGTGCTTTATATGGGCAAAAACACAGGCAAGGGAACCTGCAAGAAGACAAGTTCTGCGTCTGATCTTTGGAGCCCTCCTGCTAGCTGCTTGGACCAAGACATTTTCGGAAAAAATCAGCGAATAGCTCCTTGTCCCTGTTTGTGACCAYGTGGACACACTTCTTGGAGAAAACAACCTCATGGGGTGGGTATATGGATTTCATCGGCTCCTTGTCCTCTCCTGAACCCTCAGATGTCCCAGCAGAGCAGTGCCAGCAGCACGGCTGGGCTTTACGCTCCCTGGTGAACGGGCAGAGGCGTGCAGGGTCAGAGAAGCATCCCCGGGGTACTCAGGACCCATCTGCTGTTAGACTTGGCAATCGCGCAGTTACGGAGCTGTAGAAGTAGCGAAGGGCCGGTCCTGGCCACGGAGCTGCGGTAGGCATTCCCGCTGAGCGGCCATAATTTCTGCAATGACACATCCCTGTGGAATTGCTAGGACAGTTATTCTTTCTAAAATCCTAACGTCTGGGAAAAAAAAAAAGATAAATAATGATAATCCTATTCTATGGAGTCCTGTAGTTCCCTGGAAAGAAACATTGTGGGAAAACTTAGAAAGAAAACATACAAAGCATAAAAAGAATAATGCATAAAAGTACAGCTAAATCACTAATGGAAAAGGCCAGAATTTCAACTGAACCAAGTGCTCACGGTTCCTACAATGAAAGTCTGGAAAACAATACCTTGGTAGTTATTTTTGTCTTTTTACCTCTTTTGCATAGTGTGATGCAAAATATATCCTCTTAAAAATGGGCAAAGCTGAACCAAGGGCAGCCACAGCTTGGCATATGCAAGATGGGAAAGTCTCACAGCCTTGAAGACTGCCCTCGGCGAAATCCTCATGCAAAGGGTGGGATTTCATTTTATTGAGGTGATGGGGGTTCAAAAGCAGAGGGAGCTGTAGGGCAGCAAATCCAGCTGCCTCGCAGCACAGCGGTGTGGTGGTGAGGCCACCTTCACGCGGTTACCGGCAGGTCGCACGCACCGCCACCTGCTAGCTTAAATATTGCTTAGTGGGGAACTTAGTGCCCAGTTCTCTCCATCCATATTTCTCTTCCCCTTCAATAACAAAATGCATGTATTGGAGGAGGCGCTCCCCCAGGCTTGCTTAAGCAAGGAGTGCCTCGGGGAAAAAAGCCAAAAAAGACCCAAATTCTGCCCTTCCCGACCCTGAGCTGAGCTCCTGACCCTTTCTCCCATGTTTTGCTCTTCGCCAAGGGAAACGCGGAGACTGGGGAGCTGGTGCATCCRCCGGCTGCACCCCGCTGAGGCAGGTCCCAAGGCTCAGTCAGCAGAAACACCACCACCAGYGCACGTGGTCTCATGAGAGCAAACGTGGGGCCTTTCTCCTCAGAAAGGAAGCGAGAACAGGAACCTCTTGAGCGCTGCTAGCCGCTAAAGGAACAAGCCAYGCAAGGCTGCAGTACTCATAAGCTACAGCCAAGGTGAGCTCCAAAGGGAGGTGTTTTTAATAAACAAAGTCCTCCCAAGTACTTTAAATTAATGATATCTGTTTTCACTTTCTGAAAGGCAAAAGGCTTTGGATGTGTATGAAAGCAGCATTTGGGGAGAGCTTTGCTAACAGCCTCTCCCCAAGAAGTTAACTTTATGAACAGGCACGCAAAGGAGAAGCAGAGAGCAGATATCAAACGCTGTGCTAAACTTTGGCTTTCTTAGCTCTTACATACCATCTGCTTGGCTCAGAAAAAAAATAGTGAGCAAGGTTCACAAGCAGTAGGCTGGAGAGAGACACAGCAATTTGATTCCAGTGGATTGAAAAATAATTGTTATTCTTGTAAAAGAGAGATTGCAAAGAGGAGTGAGAGGGGGTGGATGTGTTGTCTCTTGAGAGCAGAGCAATATAATTGAGTAGAAGACACAGGACAAGCAGTGAAGCTGGAGGAATTTTGTCATAAGAGCATTTGTCATCTTTACGGGCAAGGATGAGAAGTTTAAATCTGATTTTGAAAGCAATGGAGAACTTTGATGTGAACAGATTAATGAGATTAATAAACACAAAAGTTCCACCTTCTGCAGAAGTTCGCATCTTGAACCGGATCTACTGCCCTTCGTGGAAGACCAGCAGGTATAAAGTACGCAGCATACAGCAAGTCTACATGAATCACACTAGACTAAAATACGGTGGTGTATGTTAGCAAGGACCCTGAAAGAACAGCTAAGAAAGCTGCCAGACAAAGAGGATCCGTTCAGTTCTTAAGAAATGCAAATTACACGCAAGTGTTGGAGCCTTTAATACGAACTTCTTGCCAGTCTCAGTACATAAGATAAGGAGAAGCGTAGCTGCTTRTCTCACTGTACTCACGTTGCCCAAAAAAGGCCCATTTTCATGGTGCAGGATGCTCTCCAGAGAGAAACTGTCAGCCCGAAGTCTCTCAAACAGACACACAAACAGTTCGCGCGAAGGGCTGAATTCCCCTAAGAAAGGGTTGAGCTTGGCCATGGTTTTCTGTAAGTGTCAGTCCAAGGTCAGAAGTCATTCCTGGGCCTTATCTATCCAACTCAATATATTTTTGAAGCAAAACCACAGAAGTAGATGTGAACAGCACCAGCACTGTGGTATCTGTCTGCATGCTCTGAGTATTGCAAATTCAAGGCGAAGGAAACTCAAACATGCTTTCAGCCAAGAGATGCGGGAAGCTGAAGGCAAAGTAGGACTGTGGGTGCAGGCTGCGGCTTCTTAAGAAAGGCTTTAGCAGAAAGTCAATGAACGACCTGTCTGCAGCAGTGGCAGCTCCGRGCACCGAGGCCCGGCGACCGGCGTCCGTGCGACTCGCGCAGGCWGGGATCGGGAGCGGTGCCGAGAGGAAGGGCGCAAGGCGATGCCTTCCGGGGCAGCGGCGCGTGCAGGAGAGGCACGGGTAAAAACTGCTTATATTACGTCCCAAAGGGATTTGATTTGCATTGGCCTAACTGAYCTATCTGCTATCAAAGAGAAGGAAAACAGCAGAAGGGAGCAGGAAATCCCAGAAAATCTTGTGTTATAATGAGCCTCCCAAAGGAGACAGAAAATCCACATACAAATGAAGACATAGGACATACACCTATATATAATACATATGGAAAACCAAGATGCGTAGAGGATGCTCCAGGGCTTTACCCRTCTGCCTGTAAAGAGGCTTTCCAATGTCATGACAAAAGCTACAGGAAGAAACAAGTGCTTTCAGAAATGAATATCAAGTTTCTGAGATTTTTTTTTTTCCCAGAAAATCACTTATTGGGTTCTGGACCAATAACTATAGTATTCCTTTGGCTGTCTCCTCCTTGGCACTTAAACGTTTACTAGAAAAGGCAGAGGAGGCATTAATTGTAACATGAGGATATCTTGCTCCTGCAAAAGCAAGGCCTCCACTGATGTCTGCTGSATGTCTGCTGGATTGACAGCTGCAGAAATCATTTTAGCTCAAAAGAGGGTATGCAGTTTATCATCCTTGATGAGAGGATGGTTTTTTCTTCCAGCAATGTTTTTCCATATTTGAGCAAAGTTTGGATGTATGAAAGCGCAGACATGCTGTTTTAGGATTTAGAATGCTGTTGCCAAAACTTGGAGCCAATATGATTATACAGTTATAATCTTAGCAGCTGCTCTATTGAGATCCACACTAATGAATCATTTTATTTCACATTCATTCCAGCTCATGCCCTCAGTCTGAGCCCCAAAATGGGGCTTTTCCTAGAAGTGGCTGGCCAAAGACAGCAGACTAGCTTGCCAGTTACCCCCAGTGATCAGAAAGAGAACGATCTTGTGCATAATTTCTTTTGAAGAAAGCTTTCATRCCAGCTAAATTAGCTGGTCGCCTTTCCTCCCGCGGCACAGGTGAGCTGTTGTCCCGCAGGCGAGCCGTCGCCCCTCGTCAGCGCCCCGTCCTCCGCTGAGGACGGCTGGTGTCCGAGCAGCCCGGCGCGCTCCAGCGKCTTCCAGGGAAAGGAGACGTCAGCAGGCAATCAGGGCAGGTGCAGCTCGGGGCGCCGTGGCCGCGCGTCCTCCCAGACCGTCGTTCCGTGTGCGCGCCTCTCCGAGCATCCCCTTGGGGCGTCTTCTACAAACGKGAACTTTCGGCAAGTTTCTTCCCTCTTCGGCACGTTGAGCGGACAGGGGCCGCAGAGCGGTCTCTGGGACGCAAAGGCTGGCGCATGGTCCCCTCTCCTAAAATCAGTGTGTGATACCCGCTTGTAGAGCGGCTGAGGCATTTGGAGTGAGAGGAAAGCAAGAACCTCGGTCTGCTAAGTCTAGAAAATCAAATATCTGTTGTGGATTCAAAATGAGACCTAATAAGTCGGTACTGCAATAGGGAACTATTTACCATAACCAYGTCCTGAGGGTGGTTTGTTCTTCTCAGGCCGCTGGATCTGATTTTGAGAGGGCTTTTGCGATGCAGGTGAGTTTCCAATATTGTCTCTCTTGGGACTAACAAAGCCTATTTTAAAGGATGATCCCTTGGAGTTAGGAATGAGCAGAAAAGCTCAGAGTACCTTGGGTTTCCAACCCTGCTTTGCACTGACTGACTCCTGAATACTGATGCACAGATCGATTAAAGGAAAATGGGAAATAATATATATTTGCTTAGCCTTCTGCCCTCAGTAATGTATCTTAACTCAACTACTAAGTGTTCCTAAATACCATCACAGTATCTCGGAAATCCCTCCATCTCCATACTCTCCTTCATTTCTCCTGCCAGTTTTCTACCCTATTTCCCAGCTCAGAGGGAAGGATGCTTCATGATTCCTCAGCAGAGTTGCACAAATTAGTTTATTATGTGCTAGAAATTCAGTTCTCATTCATTACAAGGTACTTTTTCATTGCCATTAAAATGAATAACTCTGGCAAGAAATACACCTCTGTTGCTAAGATGAAGTACAGAAACCTCAGTATTAAAGAGGATTATTCTGAAAACGGACAATCATTTGGTGCAGTTGCTATAACATGCTTCATCATACAGCCAGGACCTTCTTATATTCTTGCTATTGTCATTTCATTTAATTTGAAGTTGATCTGATTTGATTTTCCTGTTGATTGAACTCTTCTGTCTACAAAAGACTGGGAGAAGTGAGAGGTATGCAGTACATTAATCTTCATACCTTCATGAATGTCCTCAAAATGGGGTCTGGGAATGGATGCAACCATGAGCGAGGGCAGTGATCTTTTTTTTTTTTTTTAATCCTAAGTAAGATCTTAAAAGATAGGCAAAGAACTTGAGGGTAAAATGGCTGAAAAGGATTCCCCTTGTGAGGGTGCTAGCTGACACACTGGGAAGCAATAATCTGAAACTTGTACTCATCCTTGGATTGAACTCTCTCCCATGATAGGAACACGCAGCTACGTCAACTTGTTGTGAAGACTGCGCGTGCCGTCAAGCGAGGGATTTGAACGGATGAGAGGCTGTGCAGAAGAACGTGCTTGTCCTTGCTGGGACCTTTAGGACACAGATTAATTCATCTGTTTTATCCATAGACTTTCAGCAAGTTAGCRAAACCAATTTTGGGCTACTTCTCCTGAGCTGGTTCATCACCTGCAGGTGCTTTTTATTTCCACTTGGGGAGATCTCGCAGATAAATACACTTAGGATTGGGAGCTGATTAGATGCTACCATTGCATTGGTATGTAAGACCACTGGGTAAAGAAGTCATTTTAAAGGGCGCCAGCGGGCCGTAAATCTGACTGACATGAGCGTGGCATGGTTACGACGAAAAACTGGCTGGTAAACAGGAAGGTCCCAGCCCGCTGCAGTAAGCTTGKTGGGCAACCACACGTTGGTACGTTGTAGGCGCAGCGTTATCAGGACACGGGCAGATTAGAAGGATCCCAAGTAAAGAGCATAAAAATAGAAAGATCCAGAGGCAATGTGTTTAAAAGGAGAGATAATGGAATAAATTCTTGAAAACTATTAAATAGGTGAAGACGTTTGAAGTCAAACTAGAGGCACTTACACTGAAACACTTCACTGAATCTAAGAGCCAGAGATTTGCACCGTGACTTCGAAGTGACCGTGCAAGGGGAGGTAAGTGGGAACAGAGATCATTAGCGCCAGGAGGTGAGCGTAACTGTTGGAAGTGATACTGCAGATTAGAACYGGAAATCATAGAATTAATTTAAGAAAAAAGGTGTCTTGAGACTAAACATCAGAGTAACTTCCTGAGAGGAAGAGCCCAGGTAGACTTTGATTTTCTAAGAATTACATCGGCAAACATATATTGTAATGTGTGTCAGTGCTGAGCTGGATGTGATGAGTAAAGTTTGTGTGTTTCAATTTTAAGGGAAATATCTTTATTCTCAGGCTTTCTACTAATTTCTCCTACATGGGAAATAGCATTAATCTTAGGATAAATGCCAATACCACAATTTGACCAAGATTTGAAAGGTTAACTTTTTTCTCCGGAACCAGAGCAACTTTTATGAGACATATTTTTATCACTTTGTCATAGCCTCTCTCTGCACTTGCCAAATAATTTTACTTTGTAAACTGAAGGAAAACTAAATTCAGTAGCACTTACTTAAGATTTGGTGAATTTCCAGGAAACAAAAAAAGCCCAGTTAAGCCTGCATCTTCCCCTTAACTTCAGCATGCAGTGGCCGACAGGTWAGCATGAGGAAACCTTCTCCCGTGTCCAGCAGGTACGGAGATGTTTTGCTAGCACCATGGTGTCCTCTCCAGTCCTTCGCTGAGGTCTGCAGGAAATTAGGATGTATTCATTCTGTACGATTAATCCTGTACGATTAGCAATTCTGCACATTATTAATTCTGTACAATCATAGGAAAAGACTATCAAAGTGCAAAAGCACAAAGTGCAAAATTCTTGTAAAACTTGACTTTGGTATGCACGTCTTGTTTTCTGTGCAGGCTTCGTTGCATGAAATGCAGTGAAACACTCTAAGAGCCGTCTGAAATACATTGTTCTCTCTCCTCAGAGTAGCTTGGTTTAGTCTTCCATTAAAAATTCTTTACTTGCCCATTAATTTTCCTTATTGCTATTTAGGCAGTTCCCAGTGCGTTTATTTTTTTCTAACCACAGGGCATTTTCTAGTCGGTCCGTTGTGCTCCATCTATTCCGTGCCTGATTATAATTGTTGCATCATCCTAGCATGAAAAAACTTGTAAATGGTAAATGCATTATTAATTCTGAGTGATCATGCGAAAAGAATATCCCAGTGCGAAAGCTCAAAGTGCATTTCCAAACATTGAGTATCAAATGACACAAGCAAAAGAAAAAACAAAAGCAAAGTTCTTGGAAAGATGTTACAACATTGCTTTGACAAGAAATGAGTKGTAAAACTACAGAAGCCTGTGATTTGCCTTTTTAACGACTAGACTAGATTAGCCTGAATGTAGTGGTTAGTGAAAGTATACAGGTACTAAAAATAATAATATGAAAATAATAATGAAAAATAGTGCTCGGGCTGTACTGCCAAAGTTGTGTGTGGTAAGTATTTCATTTTGTAGGGAAAGAGACCTGGCACTTTGTGTCAAACACAGATGGAGATCCTCTGCTCCAAAAATACTGGCAATCTCCTAACCAAACTGAGGAGGCGTTAATGGGCGTTCGTGACATTTTGTGTGTTCTGTAGAGCGTTTTTTGAGCATGTGAATTGAATGCACCTTGCGCTCAGTTAAAAGGAGGACACCTCTCTCTGTGTCAGTGGAGATGGCAAGATGTCACACGTTACAGGCAATGGGAAGTTGTCTCACGGTGTCAACCAGTGAATGGGGCTCTGTGCGAGGTCAGGTTCTCGACTGGCAGCTCTGAAGGCCATCGTTGCCAGTCCCGGGACCAGCTGCACCTCAGCCAGGAGTTGCCTAGTCCCCTCCACCTTGCACTTTAAATGATCCCTAGAGGTGAACRACATCATTTTACAATTTCCTCTGGGTTTCTTTGTTGTGATTCCTGTTAGAGAATCCGAGAACAGCTGAGGTTGGAAGGACCCCTGGAGATCATCCCAACTGCCCTGCTCAGGTAGGGTCACCAAGAGCACRTTGCTCGGGACCGTGTCCAGACAGTTTATGAATACCTCTGAGGATGGAAACTCCACAACCTCTCTGGGCAGCTTGGCTTGCTGATACTGCGTTGCTATTACCTGCTCATGCTGCAAATCCATCGAGCATTACCAGCCTGTCATTACTGACAGAGTTTCAGCTCACGGCCAAGCAATGAAGATCTCTCCTCCCACACCCTTTCCTTTGAGCTGTCCTCAGCTCTCYCTTCCCCGGGCTATTTGGTTCTTTGTCTAATTAGAAGCTAAGGAGCCCCATTTCCCTGTAARTTGTCCGACCAGACTTAAGTGCTTGGTATGTTCTGTAATTGCTTCCAGAAACCTGCCATTTCAGCGCAGACCYGCACCTGGCGGTTTAGCAGGTGACACCACGAGGGATGTACAGCCAGAGCAGACCATCGTTACTGCATTATGGGATAACGTCAAAGGCACATTGGTTTTGAGCTAATCTAGACAAACTCCGTTTGTGAAAATTCCTTCCACTTTCCTTYGACAGAGGCTTACTGGCATCTACTGTAAGATTTCCTGGGTTTAAGTTGGAACAAGACCGCCAGAGGCCCAGCCTTTTTTTGCCAGTGACTTGCAGTTACTCATGGAGCAGATCAGAGAGGAAGCGTAAAGGAAAGAAAAGTTTGAGCCTCAKCAGGTAACTTTTCCCTGTTCCAGAGAAGTTCTTAAATCTACAAAAACATGGCCTAGCTGACATCTGGTTCGCTCAGGAAAAGACAAAATCAACTTCTAATCTTCCAGAAGATGGCAACGYGCAGAGAAGTTGAATCAAGACTGAAAAAAAGTCACATCCTTCTCGGGTGASGTTAAAAAAAAACAGCATTTGCTTCTGAGCCTGGCAGATAAGAGCAGCCACAAAGAGCAACAGGTTATATAATTGCAGGGCTCGACTCACCGCCCRCGGAAGTCACCTTTTGCGCTGATCAAAAGCTCCTGGCAGCCAATGGGAGGCCTGAACAAGGCACTTAGCTAGGGGACCGAGACTACATTTAATTAAATCCAAGAGGAAAGCACAGGCTAGGGCTATGGCAAGATTTGAAGCAATGGGTAACGCCTGAATGCGAGCGGCAGCAGCTCAGCGTGGTGGTGCATCGTGTACACCTCGGCCCTCTGAATTTCACACGTGATGCTTCAGCACAAAAATTATTTTTAGCTGGTTCCAGTACTGACAGTCAGAGAAATAAGAATATATAAATATTAAAGCCCAAATTTCTACTATGTCATAAAATTATCCTGGGGTATCTTCCTTTATAAGTAATCTGTTAGAGATCTGTTCCAGAAGTAGAAATACAAAACTGTTGTAGGTGGACCCCAGTAGCTGTAAGAGCTAGATTTACAATATATAAAGTTAACATATCTGAATCTCAGGTTTAAACAAGCTACTTAAATATGTCATCATTTGTCATGGGGGTTTTCTTTTTCCATTTTTCCTTTTAAATCAACAAGAAAAAAGTAACAGGTTAAGAGCTTGACTGCAGTAAGAACAGGAAATTTCAAATACTATTTCCCTAAGTGATTTCAACCAAATTATTTTGCATATCTGTTTATCTGTGCTGATCATTCACATATCAAATGTCTCATTTTTGTTCACTTATATTTCCAAAATGCAATCACGTGCCCTGCATTTGCATTACATGTTAGAGGAGGCAAAATGTTTGTCGGTTGCTAAGTGTTCCGTGCAATGGTACATCGCCTTAATTTAAAGTTGAATCTTTTGTTAATTTTCTGTTTGGGTTCGCTTTAGCTTCCCTGATATTTTCAGTGTGTGACAAAAAGCTCTGAGCACGTTTCTGTCAGCAGGCATGAAGGGATGTGGTTGATGAGGTTGTAGACCCTGAGGTAGCCAGGAGACCACCAGCTTTCGGCCAGTGTTTTCTCCRTTCTCTGAGAGCTTAATTAGGCTTTTTTGCTGTGTTATTTTTTGCTATTTTTCAGATTTTGTTTCGCTCCCTGTTCTTACAGGGCCCATTTGCCATTGGTGCCAGTCTGGACGTTACACGCATTGCTCTGCAGACCTTAGGAGACCTGGACTCCCAAGGGCCAGGAACATCCACCAGGAATCACAGCTTAAATGTAGGCAAGCGGACTTTGCTTCATTTGGCCTAGCTATAGCTCAGAAGTCAAGGTGTGTTATCCTAAGAAGAAATAATAAGACAGATGATAATGTTTGCACAAAGCTCTTAGTGAAGATGTTTCTCTCCAAGATTTTTCGCAAGCAGAGATCAGATTACAGACACTGCGGATACTGTTTGTCAGAAAAAATTCTGCCACATGAAGCACTGYGGCAAATGCAAATTGAGAAAGGAAACTGTAAAATAAAACAAGAGAGACCCCTTTACGCTGAACACGTGGCCAGGACACAGGCACAGGATATGCCTGTGTGGCAGAAGCCATCGTGTAGGTCATCATGGCATGAAACAAGACAAGGCTGCAGCAGACTGCTGTTGGCTCGGCAGCCAGTTCCCAGCAYTTACCCTTAAGTGCTCTGCTCACAGCTTCCTGGCAGGCTCTTCAGGCTTGGGTTTGAGGTAAGTGCAAAGTTTGAGAGAATGGAAAAAACAGATGTTTAATAACCTTCTGAAACGTTTTCATGCTTCCCTAAAGCAGTAAGTGCAGCTCACGGTTGGGTGCTGGTGCATGCCACGGACTTTCACCCGTGCGGAGGAACAGCCGGCACTTGGGATGCTCTTCCCGCAGCCCCGGCTCTCCCAGCCCAGTGCTGCCTCTGCACCTCCTGGCCCGTAGCTGCCYGTCCTGGTCACCCAGTGGCCCCCTAAATCCAAGGAAAGATGACTGGCTCCTCTCCCGGCATCTGTGAGAAGGGAGAAGAGCTGTGCAGACCTTTCCAGGCACATCAACACCGCTTACCAGGGCTTGTCCTGGTGATTAAYGTGTAGGAGAAGAAGAAGGAGTTGTCTCCTGGGCACCAGCTTAGCCAGTTGCAGCTGTGTGTTCCCAGTGTTTTCCTAGGGTAGAACTGCGAAAGAGAACAGATGAGTGGAGGTGCAACCTCCATGAAATGCAAAGATGCTGATGGATAAAGTAATTAAAGGGTGAAGCCTATTAGAAGACCTTGTCTGTTGACAGGGCAGCGTCTGTTTAATTAGCAAAGATTAAGATTAGCAAAGATTAGCTTTGGCTATTTATTTTATTAAAAATAAATGGCTTTGGCAAGTCAAGCCATTTTAAATGCTCCGCTTCTCTGGAGGTGTGAGTTGTAAAGAGTGCACGGCTCCGAAGCTGATGGGCARCGTGCGCCGTCTCCGCTGCGGTCTTCTCTGCTCGCCCACGTCCYGCGCTGCCCCAGGCAAGGAGAGCCAGCCCCACGGGGTGCTAAATGCCTCATCCTTTGAACCAAGCCTACCACGAGGCAATCTAGCATTAAGGAAAACTTATAGTTCATTCCCAGATGCGTGTATTTTAATAGCTAATATAAAATTGTTGTATTTAAAGGAAGATTTTGTATATCCTGATGACTATTTCCTAAGAAAAGCACACTGAAGCCAAATGAAATCACAGGCAGTTGTGAAGAGTCTATGGTCTTATTCAAATATGAATAGACAAACATAATCCCTAGTATTTTGAAGGAATTTACTTTACATATATTGTGCACAGATAATTATCTAGCTATCCCCAAATATCTAGTAGCAATACATATCCAAAGATGCAATAGACAAGTATATAAAACTATTTAACTAAAATGTTAAATACAAACTRCCTCTATTATATCAATGTTAAGGCACATAAATTTTCCTTTTAGTTTAAACTTTAAAAATTTTCCAAGTGGTACAAGATCCAAAATAATTTTGATGCCAAAAATTAGCTTATTTCATGATGCTTATACAATTCTTTTTCCAAAATGACAAAGCCAACTTGTATGTACTATTTCTGGATTTTGCTACTTTCTAAAACAAGACTGAAGAAAAATTTCCCCATGAGGAATGTTTTCTTGTGTACAGATGAATTTTCCAGAGATCAGTTTGTTTTCTTATTTCTGAGAAAAACAACTCTGGTAGTTCACGCAATCAGAAAAATCTACTATTGAAAAAAGACCTTCAGAGGATTAAAATGCTACTTTAATACTAGAGATGAGAAAAGTTATAGAAAAAAAATACTTGCTGGACTTTTTATGTTTTTTAAATTCGTACATCATAACTATCAATTTCTTACAAAACATTTTTTTTAAAATCAATTAATGTAGTTTGCTATGTGTTAGTCCTCCTTCCTCTAGTATTACTGTCTGAAACAGAAATAGGAACTAAAAACGAATCTTTTKGGTCAGTTTGAAAGTAGATACTAGTTAAATTTACCTGGACAGAGTTCCTTCAACACCAATTACAAAGCCAAACGTCAGCGCTGGTCAGCCTAGTCCCTGAGATCCAGTTCACAGAATCACAGAACAGCTGAGGTTGGAAGGGACCTCTGGAGATCATCTAGTCCAATCCCCCCCGTGTTTGACTAGACTTAGTGGGTTTTGACTAGATTTGGTGGGTTTTGAATGTCTCCAGAGAAGGAGACTCCACAACCTCTCTGGGCAACCTGGTCCAGGGCTCTGTCACTCTGACAGGGAAGAAATTYCCCCTCACGGTCAGGTAGAACTTCCTGTGGTTCAGTTTGTGCCCATTCCCTTTCATCCTATCGCTGGGCATCACTGAAAAGAGTTTGGCCCCATCCCCTTGACACTCTCCCTTCAGGTATTTGTAGAGATCRATAAGATCCCTCCTCAGTCTTCTCCAGGCTAAACAGGCCCAGCTCTTGCAGCTGTTCCACACAGAAGAAATGATCCAGCCCTCTGATCATCTTCGTAGCCCTATGCTGGACTCTCTCCAGTAGCTCCATGTCTCTCTTGTATTGGACAGCCCGGAACTGGACACTGTACTCCAGCTGTGGCCTCACCAGGGCTGAGTAGAGGGGCAGGATCACCTCCCTTGACCTGCTGGCAACCCTCTTCCCAATGCACCCCAGGAGACCATTGGCCTTCCTGGCCACAAGGGCACATTGCTGGCTCATGGTCAACCTGTCATCCACCAGCACTCCCAGGTCCTTCTCTGCAGAGCTGCTCTCCAGCAGGTCAGCCCCCACCTTGTACTGGTGCCCAGGGTTATTTCTCCCTAGGTGCAGGACCCTGCACTTGCCCATGTTGAACTTCATGAGGTTCCTCTCCGCCCAACTCTCCAGCCTGTCCAGATCTCTCTGAATGGCAGCASAGCCYTCAGGTGTGTCAGCCACTCCTCCCAGCTTGGTAKCATCAGCAAAYTTGCTGAGGAGGCACTCTGTCCCTTYGTCCAGGTCATTGATGAAKAAGTTGAAAATTTKATGAGTAAGTTGAACAGTTCCAACCTAAAAGCAAATCAATGCACCTTAGGTTAGACCCATTCTGGAAAAAAATATTAAAATCATAGAATGTTTCAGGACAGATTTGCAAATAATACAGGTTTCACAAAAGTTCTAACAAAAATGGGAAAATTAATGTGATTTCCCAGCTCCTGAAAAATGAAGCSTCCAGGAACAAGAAAAGATTCTGCTGCTTCTGCATGAAAACATGTTGGTGACAAGAKGGCATTTGTCACAAACGTTTCTCATTTCTTGACTGATGAGTCTGCAGTGCAACTTGTGAAATGATGGCAACACAACTTAAAAACCCCTGGGTCCTACCTATCTGCTAGAACACTGCCTTGCTCCATTTACAAAACAGGAAGAGGAAGTTACAATTGGCCATATCAGGAGCAAATCTCTCCAAAATGTGGCTATTGTGTTTATTGCATGGTGACAAGTTGGGGCCGTACACTAAACGAGGAGAGCGAGCTTTTCAAATGAGCAGTCTGCAGTTCTGTGTGACATCTTTTAACTTCCCTCTTTCCTAAGGTGGTAACCATGTCAGGTCTCTAAAGCGCAAGCTACCATGGGCTGCGACTGAAGCCAGCAAGAGGTCAATGTGTTTGGCACCTGGGAAAGTCAATCCTGTAAGGCCTGAAGCAAGGTAAAATTTCAAGGCTTTTCTTCTCTTTACAAATCCATATTTAGTGTTCTTGCATGAGATATGATCAGCTGATTGCACGTGGTCCCACTGTCATGGTTTGCTGAAATACTGCTCACCAGCTGAGGAGCAGTAAATCATTTCTCTGGGTCTTGGCTGGAGGCTCTGTCTGACAACTCCACCCTCTCACCTTGCACAAGGCGAAAAGATCGGAGTGGGCTAAAAGGACCCTAACAGTCCTACTTCCAGGAATTTTCCCTGGCAGAAGACCCTGCCAGTCACTGCTCCCTGTCCCAAAGACCCTTCCAAAGGCTGGTATGAAAGGCAAGCCAGRTCGCTGTAGGGAACCAGGAGATACCATGAAGCATGTCAGTTCCTCGTGCATCCAGGGAAGCGGCACAGCACAGGCAGGTCCGTCCCAGCCCCAAGGCCACCTGTTCCCCTCCTTGCTCCTTAGGAGGGGCAGCACAAACTCTCACCTTTTGGGTCAAAAAAAAAAAAAAAACAAACAAAACCAAAGTTTTTCCTTGCCTGATGTCTTCTGTCATTGCTTACAGTTGTCAGTCATCTCCATCAGCATCTCGGAAGAGAGCTCTGTGTGTGTGAAATAAGAATACAGTTCTCCAAATACTGAGGCTARCAAGGACTGTGTGCTCTGAATGCTGTGGTTGCAGTAAGATCTGGCAGCGGGTTATTCCCTCTGCCTCCGGAAAGCCCATGAGCAACCTGGGGCAGGAGCTTTATTCAAACAGACGTTAACTAGAGACAGCGCTGAGACTGTGCCGTATCGGCTCGCCCTCCGTGGCACGTTCTCACAACCCGGGACAGGCAGCTACGAAGACTTGCCTTTGCCATAAGGTGTGCTCAGCAGCTTTGTACCGGGGCTGAGGTTTTCTACACAGAAAATTCCCCGATGCCATTCTCCCCTTGCACAAACCAGGGGAATTGGAAAGTTCTGCTAACCTCCTGGGGCTGGGATGAAGCAGTGTTTCACAGCTTCCARTGAGGGCCACGTATGCTAACATCGGTCACAAAACCCACGTGGAAAACAAGGGCCCGCGCTGGAACGGTGACATTGCCTGCGRGGTCCAGGAACCTGTAGAAATGAGTCCAGCTGGTAGGGACCCTAGCAGAAACTGCTAGAGAAAGAGAGAACAGAAAGGGTTTGGGTATTCTTGGCGAGAAYCAGAAATTACTTTTCTGAAGAAGGTATCACATGTGCAGACTTGCCGAAGAAGGAGGTGGGGAGAGCCGTGTGACTGCAGCTGCTGATACAATCTCCAGCGTTTCTCCGGGTGGTTTTCTGCCACCCAGACTCACTGACTCAGACAGCCGGGAGGCCACRCTGCGCTGCCCGGGTGCACGAACAGCCTGGGCTGCCCCGGCCGAGTGGCCGCGTGCAGCGCGCTGGTGCGAAACACTCTCATTTCAGAATGACTGAGGGGTTTCAGGGCTGCTGGCAGTGCAAATCRTTGTGTAAAAAAGACTCCTCGTCTCCTTCCACACTTGAGGGACATCTCCAGACCTTCCACTTCCCTGCATATTTCCCATTCCTTCCTCTGTAATGGGGAGCATCCCTTGTATCTGTTATATCCACTCCCACCATACCACCGCTCTCCATGCTTTGGCCCACGCTGAAAGGTTTCTTTGCCCCATCCTGGCCGTTTTCCCCAAACCATCCTCCCTTGCCTTTCCTCCTCAGATGCTTTAGTTCGTCCTTGGCACGGGAGGATGTGCCTGGGTTTGGGAGCCCCACGTGGGCAGAGCACTAAGAACGTGCCGCTGCGCAGCCTCCAGACTGGCTCGACTCCAGCGAGGTCAGAGTCGTCACAGCAGCACTCAACTCCATTCCCAGACTCTAAGCGTGACCAACAGTAAGCCAGCTTTTCCATAGAAAGTGCTTCTAATGGATGTCACCGCCACCGGTCATTCGATTTCCAATCACACGGTCCATTTGTTGTAAAGAACTTTGAGTAAGCCTGACCTGAAATTGAAATCACCATCCTTTTCACACAACAGTCACAGAGAAACGTCTTATTTTAGAACGTCCCAAGAGAGGAAGGAAATAAAAGTATGTTAAAAATACTATTGCTTTATCATGAAATGCTGTTGTTCTGACTTCTGTTTCTTAAATCCCCAGTGTGAAAGCAATTTGCAAAGCTGAAGAGCCTTCTCAATCAGGCCATAGACTATTTAGGCTTTTAGAAAAACTGCCTGAAACTCCAGCTATAAACAGACAGGCAGCCCCATGCACTGGATTGGCAAGACGTTTCATCAGGGGCTCAGGATCCCGGATGAAATGCTGGGAAGGCTTCTGGCGCCTGACTGGAATGGAGAGCGTAGGAGTCTCAGAAGAGAGAGCAATGGAGGGCCATCACCAAGGGGCTGCTTACCCTCACTCCAAAGCATGACCAGGCTTCCAGAAGTTGGCTGTTTCCCRGAAAGATCTGAATCTATTTGTACCATAGGCACCCTGAACTAGGAACTGCTCTCATTAAGTGCTAGTAGAGCAAATCTTCAGCCTCTGGATGTCTACTAGGCTGTTAAAATCCATATTGTGGTTAATAATAATTAATAATAATATCATCTTTGTTTCAGTGAAAATCTTTCCCAGAGGGAAGAGTTATCTTTTCTAGGCAAGTTCCTCTGGTAAATCACTAAGAGAGTTGCTTCCTCAGATGCAGTCACCACCACACAAAAACCTGCTGACATTAAAGGAAATACAAGCAAATAACGTCCTCGAGCTGGCTGTGAGCATTTGTTGCATCACCCAACTTTCTGAAAAGCTGTGAAACTCCCAGGGCAAAAAATCTGTGTATCAGTGTCTGCCCTTGCCATGCATGCCCGTGTCTCGTTGACTTTKCCAAGACCTGTTCTAGCACATCTGACTCTGGTGAGGGAACTTCCCAGCTGTGTTGTTTTCTTACAATTTCTTGTAAGGACTGAAGGTTTCCCTACAGGATGAAACATTGATGTGGACCACTTGGCATTGAGTAAGTGATTAGATGTGGTAGTCAGCAGCTTTGTGTGCTGTCTGGAGAAGATGTGCAAGCTCTATGTTTTAGGTAGTTTCAATCCAAACTGCTAGAAACGAAATGATAGCTCCGCCACGATCGCTAAGCAGTAAATGCTGGCAAGCAGGACGGCGGCGGGTAGCAGTACTGCAAGCAGGAGCTGCCGAGCCCTTCGGCACCTTCTCGCCAGCCGGGCTGGTGGCTCCCCACCACGAGCTCCCCTGTCATGCTCTGACCTTCTGCAGCGCTGGTGGCTGGCCTCAGCTCTGAGGGAAGAAGTTATTTGTTTATCTGATCAACTTCTTTCAAAACATTGCTGGCTCCCCAGTCAACTCAGAAGTCAAACTATCACTTAGACCAGTCTTCTGGCAGCTTTGAATGAGAGCCGGGAAATCACCGTACGTCATGTTAGAAGTGGAATGGCAGGTGACAGCTGCCGCCCTTCAGCCCCCGACCCCTAAGCGCAGCTCTGGTTCCCTGCTCCAACTCCATCCCTCTCCCAAAGGGCCCTGCAGTTCTCTTCCCTCCTCTCTCTTCCCTCCTCTCTCTTCCCTTGATGTCCAGCCGTCACCTTATCCCCCATCCCCATCGTGCAAAGTTTTCAGTTGTCCCTCCTCTTTCAAACTCTACTGCTTTCTTGCGTTTTCATGCTGAGGTTTCTCACCTCCTTTAGTTTTCTGACTTTCCGCCTACCGCTCTCACCTCATCCTCCTCTGCTTTATGTTCTTCTGAATTCACAGTTTCTTACGTCTTCTCCCCCCTTGTTTCTCTGAGATCCCGTTTCTGGGTAGGATTTCCCCCTCAGACCACAARTGTGCTCTCAGCTACTGCGCTAGAAAAAATATCCTGGAACCTATCTTCTCTTAATAACTKCCCCCATCCTCACCCCTACAGCCAGTGCGTGCGCCGACTGCAGCCTGGAGTCCTTCTCATCCCCGCTGATCCTCGAGCGGGTTTGCACGCTCCGCACCGCCGACCTGCACAGCTCTCACTAAGGGAGCGGGGAAGCCACGTGCCCACAGCCGGCGTTTTCTCAGTCACGAGAGCTGCGGAAATGCTTCCCGACRGGGAGGGCTGGGAGGCCCTTGGCACCTGCAGGAAGGTGCTGTCCAGCCACCCGAGAGCCGGTCGCTCCTGTGGGCAGCAGCAAAAAGTTGGGAGCAGGTCGGCAGCTTCTCATTGCAGCCATCTTCCACCTGGGAAGAGGGACCATCTCCTGCTGCCCAGGTCCTCCAGCATGCATGCATCTCCTCGTCCAGGCCACAAGCCACAGCGGTGCCACGTGCCCTTCTCGCAAAGGTGGCAGCTGGCTCCTGGTGGTGCCACCACGCTCAACGAGCCCCCGCTGCCCTGCCCTGGCTATCAYGCCTGGTCCTCCCAAAACACCCCTGCTCTTCCTGGCCTTTTGCTCTAGGAGCTGCAGTATGACCTCCTCATTCTTCCAGCCCAGAAGCTTCCAGCAGAGCCRGAGCAGAGAGCAGCCTCTTCCAGTCCTCAAGCCACCTCTGCTCTGTCCTTGCAACTAGGAATCTTCCTGTTCTTGAGAGCAAGGAGAAATAAAAAAAGAAAAAAAAGGAGAAGGAGCAGTAGAAAAGGAGAAGGAATAACAACTGAGTAGCAAAAAGCAGAAGGAATGGCAAAATGAAGCAGCAAAAAAAGCAGAAGGAATGGCAGAATGGAGTAATAATGCAGGGCACAGCTAAAGCAAACTCCTGAAAAAGCTTCATCAAGTGGGAGGTGTCCAGCAGTGGAACAGGTTGCCCAGAGAGGGGGCAACCTCCATCCTTGGAAGTCTTCAAGACTGGATGATAGAAAGCCCTGAGCAACTTTGTCTGGCTTGGTCTGAGCAGGAGGTTGCACTGGAGGCCTCCTGAAGTCCCTTCCAGCTTGGCTTCTCCTGTGACCCTCCCATTTGGTTGTTCCTAATGTGCTGCCGCACGGCTCTTGCAGGACAGGCAGGTTTCTCCATGTGCAGGGCAGGCTTGGAGAGCATGGGATGGCTCCTGCCAGAGGACACCATCTTCTGAGCTGAACACCTTCACCGTTCCTAGAGAGYGATGCAAAAGGGGAACTGTCACCTGCCCAGCACCATGGTTTGGCCTGAAATGGAAGGACTTCTGCTCCAGGTGCATGTCACAAATAGCCTCCAAACAGTCATCCAGGCACCTGCCAGGGCAGCAGGTACTAGCTGACCTTACTTGTGGCTCATTCCTGGAGAGCAATAATGAGTTTATTGATGTGGTGACAATTATCTCATACTAARCCGTTGTTAAAGAGTTTCAAAGCAGTAATTAGTAATTAGTGCCCTTTTGGAAGTGCACAGGCCCCACTGACGCCAGGCAGGCAGGCAGCTGGGATCTCCTCACTGCTACTGGGAAGCATGGGCTGCCACCACGTCCAGGAATCACGGCACAGCGATTGGTGAGGAGTCACTGGGTGTCACCACACGCTGCTGCAGCAGAACTGAAAGTGTGGGAACCACTTACAAGAAAGCAAAGGGCTACAAGAAAGTCACATGTGGTGCTCGAGCCAGGCATTAGTACCAGGAGAATCCAGGCAGGATCCCTCTCCCACGTCAACTTTCTTCCCTGCTTTCCCCATCTTTCCCCTTCCCACTAGGCTCCGTGCTTGAATGCCAACCACACCAGACTGAGGAAAGAAAAACATAAGTGAAATGCTTTGCTCATACATGCAGCATTGCTAAATAGCAGCTCAGGAAAGTCCTCTGACCGGGTTGAGTTGAGAAGCCCAGGGGACCCTCAGAGGTAGGCACGGACATGCAGCTCTYCGGCCCAGCAGCGATGCCCGGGGAGCAGGAGGCTGCGCACGAGCACTGTGTCCTGCAGCAGGGAGCAGCATGTACGTGATCACTTGGCCACTGTCCTTTTTCGTGTCTGTAGCTTTGGAAGAGAGCGCTTAATTTGGGGAACTGCACTAATATTTATGAAAAAAAWTCATTTTCCCCATGAGAAGCTAAAAATTAGTATTAGGGTCCAGTAAAGTTAGTACCAGATGTCACTTGGAAACACAAGGAAAAGCACATTCCCTGGTCCCAGATGAGTTTCTGAGTCATTCCTTGGCCACAACAGCATCCCAACATCCCCGTCTGCATAAGCCTCCTGCTCCAAGGAAGGAGCAGCAGAGCTCTGCAGGGCACGTACAGCCCTGCGCCTCCCCAGGACCCCTCCGAAATGCGGGCACTGGTGCGGGCAATGCCAAGGAACACCCCAAAGGGCTGCGCTGCATGAGAGTGTCCTGGGTGCCTCCGGCTGAGCCATTGGGAAACCCAATTCTGCATAAGGCTGGGTGACACCACATTTCAAGGACCGCGCAGGGTTGCCCTTGACTGCTCCCTCCTGTGCAGGAGAGATCCCTTCCGTTGCATACGCTGACCCAGCGCGCAGCACGTGCGTGCGAGCGCCCGGTTCATTTTCCACGCAGATGAGCAGCGAAGCGCGTGGAGGCTTGTCAGCATGTGGGTGGGGATTTCTTAGCAAGGTGACTTATGATGATGCGAGAAGATCTGCCTCCATCCGTGCGAGGTCTCAGTGCGCAGTAAGCAGCCTCGCGCGCTGGCRGTTCCGCTGCTGGCAGAAGCAGCGGTCTCATCACCCTGCATCGCTGCGTGAAACGGCTCCGCTACGCTGCACGGTGCTCCGAGGGGCTTGTTCATGCTTGTTCATGGTTGTTCTTGACCAAGTTCCCTCTTTATTTTGCAAGCTGCCTAGGTTGTTCTCAGCACAAGAGCCCCAGTGACCAGGGGTCGGAAACCAGCCATCAGAATGGGGCCAATTCAGGAAAAACAGCTCCAAGTTTGGSCAAGCAGAGCTACCCAACCATGCTTGCAAGCTGTGGTGACGCAGGTGGCTCTACGGCAGGAGCGGCTGCCAGCCTGGGGTCGCTGCTCAAGCCACCAGCCGACTGCAAAGGAGCCGGACAGGGYGTTATCTGGAACAGCCGCATCCGATGGGTCCCAGAAACCCCGGATGCATGGGGGATAACGGTCTGTACAGCACGCTACCCTGGCAGCGCTGYGGTGGTACGGGGGCACGGCAGGTGCAACCTGGAGGCATCGTACCCCTGGACAAACCCTTCCCTGGCAGGGAAACGCGCCCAGAAGGGCTTCCTCATCCTCATCGCCCGCTGTGCGGGAGGCGACAGCGCTGCAGCCGCCGGGGAGACAAGGAAATGCCCCGTGGGTGCATTTGCCAGGGCTGCAGCCCCCTCCCCGAAATGCCTGCGGCCTTTTGCACCTTGTGCCCTTCTCGACGGCCAGGTGGGAGTCTCCAGGATGCGCCAGCTCCAGCTTTGCTGTCCCAGGGAGTCCGGCTCCACCGGGGAGCCCCGGGAGAGGCGAGGAGCGGGAGCAGCCCCGGGGGGGATGGCATAGCCCCGAGGAGGGGGAC